>NW_010366566.1:340407-440148 GCF_000414095.1 Morus notabilis | reverse complement strand
AGCAGGAGGAATGGCAGTATATATATATATATATAGTTGTATTTATATATAGGCACATACTATGCAACATCCGCGACGATCAATGTCTTTAGTATTATCTAATTGTATGAGTTAACAGAGGAAGCACTGCTGTTAAATAGAGGATCTTACGTGGATTACAGTATTGAAAAGTGAAGCTAATTATTGTGTGATTGAATCTGTGAAGTAATTCCATGGACCATGCAGAGGAACGATGGAATTTCCTGTTTAAATCACTATCTACAAGATTGCCAAGCACTTTGTTTTTGTTTTTGTTTCTCTCTCTTTTTTTTGGTTGAAATCTCGCTAATGGAATCGGCCAATTTTGGACAATGAAAATGGGGTATGAGCATTGCTAATGAATGAATAGGCAATGCATTTTTCTTTAATGAACTTATTAGGTAATGCAAGTTTTTCATGAGAAAAAGAGACTTACACTTAGATTAATACATTTTAATTAAACAACTATATTAGTTAAAATATATTAATCAAGAATAAAAGATAAAAAACTTAACATAATGCATTCAAATTGTGAGTTCATCAATTTCTTTTCTAGTTAGATTCACGCAGAGATGCAAAAAGGGGCCCAACCGAACCGACTCAAGTCTCTATGGACCTAAGCATTAAGATGCAATCCACCAGTTTTTGGTTATATCACACAGGAAAGGATGGAAAAAATAGAGAATTTACCCCTAGAGAGTACAAGAATCTAGATCTTTACTCTTTACTCTTAATAAATACCTTTTTGTTAGTGTAATTATTTAATTAAAAGGGTTATGAATTAAGAATAAAAGATAAAAATACAGAAATAGTCTAAAATAGGCCAATATGAAAAGCTTAAGGAAGTATATAGGCCAACTTTTAGTTATATAAATTAATATGCCATAACTTATCAAGTTATGGTTAATAACCAGATAAGTTATAGACAAACTTGTCAAGTTATAGTTCATAGCCAGACAAGTTATGGACAAAAATCGTGATTTATGGACAATAACTTGTCAAGTTATAGTTTATAACCATACAAATTATGAAAAAAAATAATAATTCAACTTATTTATTAACTTATGTAAATTATTGACTTATTAATTTAAATAGTATATTTTCCCCATATTGAGGAGCATTTGTGAAGATGGGTTTGGGCTCGTACTTGCTCAATAAGCCAGAACTGGGAAACGGGCCTTCTTCTCAAGTGTATCAGTAACCTAGATCCAATGCCCGTAATAGATGTTGGGCCTTGCCGGCGAATTGCCCATGAAAGAGGCCCAAGATGGTGGCCGTACGTGGCGAAAACACGTATATAGCTGTGACTCTGCCATGCTGGATCACCCATAAGCGTGTTGCGCCATGCAATTTACACGTCCTCTATAGTCGCATGGACCTTTAAATTTGCCAGTATAGATTCTTCTGTCGGTTTTCCGACCACATTACTCTTTGAACTCCAAACTCAAATTTTGAAAAAACTCTCATCTTGCGTGAAAACGCTCAAAATCAAATTTCTGATCTCTTTCGCATTGATTTTAGTTCGAACCAATGAAAATAATAATAATAAATGAAAAAAAAGTCAGTGTTGAGTCCAGCTTTACAGTCTAAACTGTCTGTTAATTTTAGCCATCGTTCACTTCACGGATTCGAGTTTTCAATTTGAGTTGAGATGTGACATTTTCTGATAGCTTTTCATTGTAGTAAAAAAAGTTAGATGTGACATTTTCTGAGAACTTTTTACTGTAAAAACTTAAAACTGAAAATTTAAATCAGTAAAATGAATAAAACCTTAAAAACTCGTCTAGTTCACTATTTAAATTTTTAATTTAAATTAAGATACAATTTTATGTAAAATATCAAAAAAATTAAATATAATTATTTTTTAAAATTTTTTATTCTAATATAATTTAAATTTTAAATTTAAATCAATAAAATAAACTCAAGAGCAAAACCCAAAACAACATTTGCTTATTACTAGTGAAAGAAACCACAACACAACAAACTTTCAGAACCGCAGAGCGAAATGTGGCAACAAAGATTCCGTTTCATTTCTCTCCCACAGAGCCACCTAATTTTCTCTCATTTATTAATTTTTCAGTTTCTTTTTTCTTTTTTTTTTCTTTTTTTGGGTTAAGTTCCCAAAAGCCACACTGAAACTTGTTCCTCATGCAAAGTCCCTACTCACCATCTCACACATACGTGTCGCCACCTTCCCACTAGTCACCCTCCTATAAAACACCACTTTCTCACCCCAACCCTTTCTCACATATCTTATTTTCTCTCCAAAACAAAAAGATTTTCCCATCTCCCAAACATCCTCCTTAAAAAACTTCACCAAAAAACAAATACCATCTTCGAAAAAATGGCCGACCGTCCTCAGCCCCACCAACTCCAAGTCCACCCACAATATGGCGCTGGTAAGGGCTTTCAGCAGCGAGGAGAACAGCAGGGCCCATCAGCCGGGAAAATTCTGGCCGTCATCACACTTCTTCCCGTGGGCGGGACTTTGCTGTTTCTGGCGGGCCTGACTTTTATTGGGACGCTTATTGGGCTGGCTGTGAGCACCCCAGTTTTCCTTCTCTTCAGCCCAGTTCTTGTCCCCGCCGCCATTACTATTGGGCTCGCCATCGCGGGCTTTCTGACTTCTGGGGCTTTTGGGGTCACGGGCCTATCGTCGCTCAGTTGGGTCTTTAACTACTTCAAGCGGACCACGGTGCCGGAGCAGCTGGACTTCGCAAAGAGGCGCGTGCAGGACATAGCGGGCTATACGGGCCAGAAGACGAAGGAAGCGGGCCAGGAGATACAGAGCAAGACCCAGGAAGGGAAGAGGACCTGAGCTTGAAGGTGGAACAGAGAGAGCACAAGGGTGTATCTAGTAATGGCAGGGGAATAATGTGGGACTTTGCATGGTTTTATTTTATTTTATTTTATTTTATTTTACTCAACTTTACATAAAATGTTGATGCTCGGTTTTTACATCTATCTGTAGTTGCTTGCATGTGTCTGTGTCATGTGTTCTTTTTTTTTTTTAATTATTATTTAGTTTTATTATTTTTGCTCAGAATTTAAGGGGGTCGAGGATTTGGTCTGTCTTGCCACTTCGGCAACCTAGGAATGTCGTATTTTGGTGTGTCTATGTTGTCTGATTAATGAATCAAAATGTCTTTTTGTGGACTCTCTGTGTAAATCTCTCCGACTCTCTAACAAGCATAACAAAAAACGGGGGTACTTGTGGTTGGACCAAAACGACGTACCATAAGAAAAGAAGATGTGGATTTAGCCAGGGAAAAGAGAGGCAGGAAATGTGAGAAGCAGAAGTGATGAGTAAATCTTGTTGAGGCGTAACGCATTTTCAGCATTTATCTCGATTTTTTAATGAGTTCTGTATTTTTAGGGATACTCAATTTAATGAGAGAATAGCCTCTATCTACATTGTTTTTTTTTTTTTTAACTGGAAAAAATATATATTCATTCTCGTTCTTTGGTTCTTTTACTTATTAGACGTTTCAGACGAGCTATATTTCTCTGTTGGTGAGAAATGGTGGGTGAAATCAATGGAAATTTTCCATTTCACCGTTTCTCGAGACACTAACCTGAAGCTTTAATGGAAAAGTGATTTTGATGGTTCTGAATTATAGAAGAATATCAACATATTTAAAACCCAAAAAGAAACGGAAAAAAAAAAAGACAAACTAAAAATGTTGCCAAAAAAAAAAATATCATTAACAGATTTAAGGCCAAAATTCTACAACAAATATGCTCTCTTGAATTATATAAAAAATAAAAAAAAAATTACAGTTTACTAAGAAAGATGTTCATGTTGAGGTTGAGCCCCAGTTTCAGCTTCCATAGGACTAGGTTCCGCATTTGAGTCGTTGGGTATCCAAAACGTTAGAACAGTAGATGCAGCCACGAACATGACTCTGCGAGGGGCCCACTTCAGGCACGACGCTATTCCTATGCTACTGGTCCAGCTCGCCACCTGTTTGGTTACACAGCAGAGTTAAGAAATTGCTTTATGGTTGGCATCTACTTCGTGTGTAATGAATAGCGATGACGTATCTGAACTGTACATCGATACGTTATTTGAGGACACTAGCAACTTAAAAAGGTAATGTGTAAAAGTTTCTACGTGCTGGATTTTCTTAATTCTTCTTCTTGAAAAGAAAGAGGAGAATCATCTACCTTCATATCACACTAGAATTATATTAGATAATAAGTACAAAATTTAATGGAATTTATATCGAACATTTAGTTGGTGGATTCGTGTCATGATTCGAATCATGGTTCGTGGTTCGTTACAGTATTTTTTCTCACAATAAACACACGTAAATCAAAAATGATTCTGAATCATGACGAACCACAGTATTTTCTCTCATAAAAAACACACGTAAATAAAAAATGATTCTGAATCATGATTTTGAATCCATGAACTAAACGCTCATGTCCAACAAGAGCAAATGAGCATTAACCTGGTAGTCACTATAGTTTCAGGCGCTTCTCATAGGCCTCAAACTTGAGATTTCTCATCTATCAAATCACTTGCGAATAAGCCAAGCGCCTCAAACATAAGACCTCTCATCTACCAAATCACTTGTGAATAAGCCAAATGTCACTGGCTACAGTGGTTAATGATTTAGAACTTCTATATTAAAGTGGTTTTTCTTGCATCCTATTAAAAACTCTCCCAAATATTATCACTGCAAAAGCAAAAGACGTGTGATGGATGGATACCTCATTTCGCGTGTTGACGCTCCAGGCATGCAGAGTTCCGTCTCCTGAGCCTTCAAGTAGGAGAGGTCAAACTTAGCTTAGTTACGATATTCCGAAATTTACCCTTTGAAAGATTAAGATATTAGAAAATAAATTGCACTGCCACAACCCCTCAGAGCTCAAATGGCAAACATGATTTTCAAGAAAATGGGAAAGCATATGCTTAGACGTTAAATGAATACATTATTTACATACATAGCAATTAAGCGAGCTTCATGCTCCTGTATCACAATTCACAAACAATCTTCGATTCATATATGGCGCAGGGATGCCATAACAGATGAGAGGTTGCTCATTTCATACCTGACACCACATACTGGCCATCTGGAGTAAAAGTTGCCTCTATATTTGCACTGGGAGAGGGTTCCAAACTGTATCCGCAACGCTGCACAAAACAAAGTTCAAGCAGGTTAATGCATATTCCGTTTGTTAAGAGCATATAAACCTAAATATGTGCAAGTTGTAGCGTCTGTGTTCTCTAAGATTTTCTCTACGAGACATGACATGTGCAAGTGCAAACCATAAAGAAAATTTCCAGAAAGGCAGGCAGACAAGTCTGTATTCTGTAAGGAGAAAAACCTCACCTTCTCTCCTCCATAAGCGTCAAGAATGTAAACGTTGTTGTTTGTGGTTGTCAAGAGCATTGATTTGCCATCATTGCTAAATTTAATATCACAAACCTCGGCTGTGTCTCCACCAACGAGAAAGGTATCAAAGGGACCCTAATTTGCAAAGAAAAAAGTCAAGTTCCTTCATATAAAAGATCACAAACGATAAGAAAATGCTAGTACTTGATAGCTAGAAACCTTGTCATAGGAACGTGAATCAAACAACTTAATTGCACCCCCTTCCATTGCAACGGCAAACACAAGGCCTTGTTGGTCATAGGCAACTGTAGGTCTCCCACGTAGATGTAAAATTCCCTGAAAAATATATACAACAATAAGCATAAACTCCAATATTCAGACACTGAGGTTCAACAAAGAGGGTCATACATACATACAGACACTGGATATGAAAATAAAATTACATAATTCTGACATACTATATAAAAAACTCCTGCGCTCTATCTACATATCAGCATGTTACATGAGCAAGCAAACTTTTCTCAATCGACCTCATAGTTTTACCACTTTTATAATGACCTATTATCTATATTACAAAAGGAAAATACGAGAAGGTAAAATATAGAAAACAGACCTGGCAGGCATTTACACGGAGATCCCATATTCTGACACTGTGGTCCAACGAACCAGACATGAAGCTATCATTAACCGGAGACATACAGAGGGATAGTATTCTACAATAGCCAATTAATTGAAAATGATGAGTACACACAAGAAAAAAAAAACAAAAAACAAAATTGTGAAGAGGGATAAATGGAAGATCATTTAAGATGCATTAGTAACTTTGTTCTTCAGTATTAAGAGTGACAGAAAACTTAAGAAGAAATAGAAAATGAGAAAATGAAACAAAAGTGGGGGATAGCAACTGGTTTAGATTATTGAACTCAGAATGAGCAATATGTGGTACTTCTAAGTGTGTATTATGTGCATAGTTCATGTAAAAGATTATTGAATAGCTCATATATTCCAACGTTCAGCACATTCTACTACCCATCAGATGCTTAGTAGCTTACATTACATAAAATAAAACCAAACACCTAAACTTTTAAACTGCAGAAATAATGAGAACCCCACTTAACTTTCTGCAGGCTGTTTTCAAGTCTTAATCTCCTATGAATGCTAAAAGTACTTTCACTACAAAGATACAGATTCCTAGAGCAACTCAACTAGTCAATCTAACCATATCTGGTTATTATTAGAACTAACAAGAACAATTGTATCAACAAAATACCAAAAGATCCGAGGAATTAGGATCCAAACCTATCTCTGTGCCCCTTAAAGTAGCGAAGGCACCGATTATCATACATCGAAAGATACCTGAGTGATTCTGCAAAACAGAAACAGTTAACTTCAGATCAATTTCCTCATGCCGATAGTGGAATCATAAAATTGTCAAAAACAAAGAAGAAACTGACCTCCACTAGAATCCAAATTATATCTCGAAGAACATATAACAGAACTCGGATGATGGGTAAAGCATATTCGATCAGCTCCATGTTTCTTATGATATGTGGTCTTAAGCAACCTTAATTCACAACGTGAATACAAGTAAGTATTCCCCAAAGCTATAGTTCTTTGAAACCAAATTTATAAATAAACATAAAAGCCTAAAATTGAACAACAATTTCTAAACTCACTTAGCATTTGTAATGTCATAGAGCCGCACTGAATCATCCTCACTAGCAGTGACTAGTATATCATCCTTACGATGAAAATCAATAGAATTTATTTTTCCACCCTAAAAATAGAATCAGAACTCAGTTTCAAAAATCCCAAAAAAAAAATGGTGTGAACTGTGAAATTTACAGAACAACTAATATCACCACAGAAAAAACATAATCTTAATCCCTCAGTCAATAAACAGCTACAGTTGGGGAATGTAAAGTTGAAGAAAGCTTACGAAGTCTGCGAAAACGGCTCCAATGGCCATACTGCGGATAGTGCCGTCGTCTAGCTCCGTCAGCGACATCTTCCTCCCGATGATGAATTCTCGGCTGCTTTATTTCTGGTCGGAGAATACTCTAATTCCCTAAAACATATCAGAAATTGGGATATATTAATGAAAAAGTTAACTGAATTATTACGAATGTAAGGTTTTATTTATTTATAGGCTCGTAAAAAATACTTGTTAAATAGTATGAAATTAAGCTTTAAAACATTTGAAGTAAATATTACTAAAAAGTTTTTACCATATATATTTTTATTAAGTTGTTTTAAAATATTTGAAGTAAATATTAATAAAAAAGTTTTTTTTTTTACCGCATATATTTTTATTTATACTTAATAAAAAAAATTTAGACGTAATTTTTATTGAAAATTAGTAAAAATATTTTGCATGAATATAAATTTAATTTACTGTTGTTTATTTTTAAATAATTTTAAATTTTGTTATTTATTTTATCCCCTTTCAATTCAATAAATAGACCGTTTCGTATATATGAGCCACCGATTGGTTCATTAATTTGAATTTTATTGATTTGAATTTTTTTTATTTAAACAGTACAATATAAATTAATATTTAGATGTGTAATTAAAATTTTAATTTAAACAGAAAATAAAATTTGAATTTGTGTTTGTTAAGTGTGAAATAGAGAGAGCGAGCACTTTTTTAGTATTTAAAAATAATTTGAACAGTTGAAGTTAAGAGAGAAGTTAAACTCTAAGCCCTCGTTTGATTCTTTAATTTAAATTTTATTGGTTTAAACTTTTTAATTTAAATAGAAAAATTCAAACTGTGTGGTTCAAATAGTTTAAATTGGCGTTTAAATGTGTAGTTAAAATTTTAGTTTGAATAGAGAATAAAATTTAAATTTGTGTTTAGTAGGTGTGAAAAGTATAGAGAGTTGATATTTTTTACTGTTTAAAAATAGTTTGAATAGTTAAACTTGAGGGGGAACTAAATTTTAAGTTGGACTAACTCAGTTCAAACGAGCAATATAATTTAAACTGCATGCTTACTAAACATTAGTTCAAACTATGCTCATTATTCAAACTGAGTTGAGCTAAACTAAATTAGTGAAATAAATTAGGGCTAAATTAGACTATTTAACTTAATTTAAATAGAAAATATAATTCGAATTGTATATGTAATATAAGTTCAAATTGTATTCACCCTTGGAATTGAGTTTGAACCGAACTAAACAAACCAAGAAACAAACGGAGCTCACTATTTACTCGGAACCTGAGAAAAAAAGAAGACGAAAAGAAAAGAAAAGCTCTGCACATTCACAGTGTCGTATTTGTTTTTCTGCTAAGCAAAGTGAGTGTGAAGTGTCGTTTTGGTTTACCGCCACTATCTTGTATTTTCCTCCTCCTTCCTCCATACTCCCTAACTTTTGAGAATACAATCTCGGGCGCTTTTTCTTTCTTCTCTCAAACGTCAATGGATTCTTACTCTCCCTTGCTGGAGAAACTCCGGGTACCCCAACCCTCGCTCCAGAAATTGGCCGTGATCTCCATCTTCTCGAAGCTCCGATCGGCTCCCAAGTACCTGGACTCCGATTCCGATCCTGGAAGAGATGCCATTAACCAGTGCCTCCACTCGGCCTCGCCGGCCATTGTCGACCAGTCGGTCCGGGAGCTTTGTCGCCTCGTCGCTGACTCTCTAATGGACGTTTCTCGCGGCTTGCTGGAGCTCCAGTCTGCTCTCGAGGGATGCGAGCCTCGTTTCGTCGACCTCTTCGTCAAAGCCTTGGGCTTCCTCGTTCGATTAGGGCTTCAGAAGAACAGCCTCAAATGGCGCCTCGCTTCTACTGAGAGTCATCCCTTTGTTAAAGTAAGAATTGCGTTTTAGCTGAATCACACTGAAGTTGATTATGGAATTTGCAGTTTCGCAGCGATTAGGATTTCTTTTTTTGTTTGATTGATCGTTTTGAGAATTGGTGGCAGGTTCTTTCGTGCGGATCCGAGGTTCAATCTGAGCTAGTGCAGCAAATTTTACTGTTGATGGCATATAACAAGCAGTTGGGAATAGTTGACGTTTGTGAATTTTTGAGACCTTTTCTCAACTATTCGATCTTAAGAATATCTTTTTCAGATTCTTCGTCGTCAATGTTTGCGAGGCATTTGATATCGTCCCTGGCGTCGCTGTGCTGTTCTTTTTCCCTTGAGGCTATTCCTGTCCTTAAGTTGTTAACAGAAGTTCTTAGATACATTCCTTGCAAGAATTCAGAAGTAAGTACTCTTCTTTGGCGTCGTTTAATGGTTGAAAGGGCATGTTCGTTGAAATTTAGTTGAACTTTTCATCTCAATTGAATGCTAAGAACTACTCTTTTTTTTTTTTCAATTTTTTATTATTTATTTAATAATAATCTGTAACCCAGGATTCTAGGAATTTCATTTGTTTCGTGGAAAATATGGTGGACGCACATGTAGTGATATTGAGACATTTGGCCAGAAAGGGATTGGTAAGTTCTTAAGATTTTGTAATTGTTTGGTTTTCATCTTATGTTGTTTTGCAAACTACCCGTACGTTTAATGCCAGAGATTTGTAGATAAGCTTCCGTGATATGTTTGTTTTACCAAATTTTCTGTCCTTCATTGGCAGGTGATTGCTGAGGCTCAACTTTGCAGTTTGGAACTGTTAGAGACAATTCTTTCTGTGTGTTCATGTCATAGGTATTCCTATTGGATTGAGCCCATAGCTGAAGTCTCCAGGCGTTTATTGTTTGTTCATAAAGATCTTGGGTTTCGATACGTATCCAAATTATCTTCAGCTATTTTATCCCTATTTGTTATCCTCATTAAGACAGAGCTTGAGCATGAACAACTCTCTATATTGAGACTACTCCACTTCCTCTTGAATTGGAAATATGGAAATGGTATGCGTACTATTTTTTGGTCCAGAAGATTAACTTTTCTTTGGTATTAGTTTAAAATGTTCACCATGCAAGTGAATCATTCTGCTAACGCACTGTGATATTTGAATTTTATGGTCATATTTCCTCACTATCTTGTTCTACAAATAAATGTGAACTGTGGTCTTGTATTTATGCTTTGCTTCTTGGATGAATGTGTAGTTTTTCATTACCTCAAATATCAAGTTATCTTAGCTTTGTTTCAATTGTCAACTAAATCTATTTAACTCTTCCCGTGGTTCTGATGGCGTTATCAATCTTCTTTCCAATTGTTTTTTCCTTATATTGTCCTCATTTGCTTTGCAGAACTTCTTGTTGGCGATATATCATATACTTTGAGTGAAGAGGTCTTATTGATATTTCCTGTCATTAGCCTTTTGTCATCCCCTTCAAAATCAGTAAAAGGAGCAGCAACTGATCTTCTGATCATATTAGAGAAAATCTTAGTCGGTCCTTTTGTATCACCAGAGAATAAACCAACAAAAGGAGAATTTCCACCTATTAGCACACTTGGATCTGTGGTTTGTAGACTTCTGCAGCATCAGTGGTTTCAGGTTTAATTACCTTCTCCAGTCAGTTTTGAATACATATATATATATCTATGTTTGGGTCTGAATATGATATATTGGCAGCTTACTGAAACTGTTATGTTTTCTTACTCTATGAGCGATTATGTTGAAAACAGAATCTCCAAATTATCTAATTTAGGACTTCCCCTCGTTGCAGAAATATAGTAACTTGTACTCCAGAATGAGCAAGACCAAGATAAATGAAGTTTTACTGAGCATTTTTGTTTTGTTACAGGACCAATATTCACCATCCAGTCTGTTTTTAAGTTTTGCTTCTAGTTGTGAAACTGATAGCAAAGAATTACATGACGTGCCAAGATCTTGGCCTTCTCAATTAAGAAGTTATTGTTTATCAATTGTTGACAGACGAAAGTCCTTTCTTCCACTCTCTCCGTCTCAAGAAATTTTTGTATCTGGTAAATTGTTTAGACGCCTCCTTCATTTGTCCATGTTGCCATTCATGCAATTATGTGGTGCTTCATATGGCTTAAATTCTTTTAAAGTGGTAAAATTCATTATGTATCGTATTCAAATCTCCATGTCTTTTGTTTCTGTAGAAATGCCCATGTTACTGTCTGCCATTGCTGGTGTTTTGTTGATGCATCAGTCGTTGGGGAGCATCGTTGTAGATTCTTTGAATTCTATTGCCATGATGGACTCTAAAACAGGAACTCAATTTTTGCTAGCAATCTTATTTTATAGTAATGTATTCACCAAGAAAGATGTAATCGGCCAAAATATGTTGGTAAGTTTTCCTTTTATTTCTGAACTCGTATCTCTTGTACTTGATCTTGGTATCTTATGTTCTCCTCTTTCAATCGTTCTACAGCTAAAATTGCTAGGAATGCTTCCAGCACTTGCTTCGCATTCTTGGATGACACCAGTCATAGTCCAAACTATCTTGCCAATGCTACAGAAGGATTCTAAACCGTATGTACTATTTAGCATTTCTCTATTGTGATTTTTCTTTTGTGTTTCTTCGTGTTCATTTGATCTAGTCATCAATGTTGCTATCCACAAGAGAAACATGCTTGTGTATGTGAAATATATTTGCTAGGTTTTTATCTAGATTACCTAATACTTTCATTAACTGATTTTAATCTCCAGAACCTTATATGCAACAGCCATTCGCTTGCTTTGTCAAACCTGGGAGATGAATGACCGTGCCTTTGGGAGTTTGCAGGTGTTTTGCTGTCTCTTAGATTCCATCTTATGGCATGCATGATCGTCCAAATACCATGCACCTTTAAATTGAATCCTTGACTTTTTTTTTTTTTTTGGCTAAATGAATCCTTGACTTTGGAAACGACAGAGAATGCTATAAAAATGCCAACTTGGCTAAACTTCTGTGCACTTTCCTTGTCTTAGTTTATATTGCTAATATATTCTTGGATGTTGGATTTCTTCTTATTTAGGGAGTATTGCTTCCAAAAGCGTTTACTGAGTTCAAGTCGCAGAGAAATATATGCATCAGTATTGCTTCTTCTATCAAGTATGTTTGCAGAAAAAACCCTGACAGGGGCGTGGACCTCATCTTGTCTGTTTCGGTATGGATTTTGTAGCCATTTCGTTCTTATTTTGCAACATCCAGACAGTTCTAAGGTGTATTTTTTGTTTTTGCATGATCATATGAATAGGCTTGCATTGAGAGCCGCGATCCTATAATTCAAGCTTTTGGTTTTCAAAGCCTTGCTCATCTTTGTGAAGCTGATGTAATTGGTAATATTGATTTTCTGTGTGCTTTTACTATAATACAACTATATATATTTATTTGTGCATGTTGGCTTGTAAGTATGTTTTCTTCCTCCCCTTCATGTCTCAACTGCAGCTGAAACTTGAATAAATGCAACTCCTTCTAAGTATTGGATAGAAAATCTTGTATTTTAGCAACCATTGAAATCTAATTCTCTTTTTAATAATTGGAATGTTTGTTTCTTCGGATTTTTTTTCCTGAGATAACAAAATGGTTAAACCCAACAGAATGTGAATCTTTCTGTGGGCCTGGGCGTTGCAGTTCAATAGCTACTTTCTGATGCTCCAGTGTTGACCTCGAATTTTATATTTCCATGCCTTTTTTTCCCCCTCTATATGAATGTACTAGGTTTATTCGGTTGACAAGTATACAATGTCGTGAGAACCTTTTTGCATGCTGCTTTTCAGATTTTTATACAGCTTGGGACGTCATCTCAAAGCATGTGCTAGACTACTCCGCAGATTCAATTCTGGCACACAGGTAAACTTCTTTAGGTTTGAAGTGTAAACTGTAATTCAAGATTGTGGGCCAATTTTATACCTTCATTTACCACGTCACCTTCAACGGATTTATAACAGATCATTTGACTTGTAACTGTTACTTCAAGTATCATTTCACTTTTTGAAAAAATTGGTTTTTAGATATTTCATTACCAGTTGTTTATTAGATCAAGCTTATAAATTTTAATACTCTTTGCGTGCCTTGGTTTATGCTTATTGGCAGCATTTGCCTTCTTCTAAGATGGGGTGCAATGGATGCTGAAGCATATCCAGAAGCTTCAAAGGATGTTTTGCAAATTTTGTGGGGTATTAGCATCTCTACTCCTGATCAGGCACGTCAATGGGAAAGGGCAAGAATCTCTGCCCTAGAGGCCTTGGCTCAATACGAGGTAAATTTTATGAATGCTTCAATGTGTGTTTGCCTATAAATTCTTTCCCATATTAATGGTATGATCTGAAACTTTAATTGTATTAGACATATGTACTTCTTTAATTGTATTAGACATATGTACTTTGTTTTTGTTATAACCTCACGTGCTCTCCTTTATTTTGTGCACTTTTCAGGTATCACTCATTGAGCAAAAACTTCCAGATTTCAAGAAACTGTTTGCAGATTTGCTATTTTCTGAAACAAATCTGCACGTACTGAGAGTCGTGGAAGAACTTCAAGTCAAGATCATAACATATGAGCATATGTAAGGAATATATATTTTTACTTTATCTGTACCAGTGGAAGAAAATCTTTTGCAAAAATTAACTTTGAAAACTTTGTGTGTATGCTTCAGTACAAGGAGACGACTGCGCAAGGAAAAAGGAGTTGCAGGAAGCAGAGTTGAGAAGTTGCTGGATGTATTTCCTCAAGTTATCTTTTCTTCAGGTATCAAAAGTTGGTTACATTGTGATTACGTTAAGACAAATTGTTTTCGGTTTCTTGCTTTTATTTAAAAGAAAATTTCCACTATTTTTCCTTTAATTGATAGTTAATTAAAATTAGTAATTTAATCGCTTTAGATGATTTTAGATAGTTTTAGTCTATGTATTTCTGTTCCTATGTTTTCTTTTTCTTTTTTTTGGTTTATTTCGTATGTTTTCTTTCTTTTTTTCTTTTTGTTTATTGAGGATGTCTTATCCTCTTTCCTTTTTTCTTTGAATTTGATTTTATTATTAGTGGAAGAAAGCTTTCTTTCTTTATCAAAAAAAAAAAAAAAAACTTGATTAGTAGCATACAATACTTGAGCTGAACGTTTACCAATCAGTGGGATTTGTTTGGAAAAGGGTGAAACCGTATTTTATGATTTTTCTTGTTTAACTAAATTGAATGTTAATTCCAACTAAGGATAAATTTCTATGTACGAGTTTTTGTATGTTGATTCTTTTTATCTGTTAACCTATAACCTTAATAGTAATCTTCATACTTCTATGTATTGTTCGCATATGTGACTTGTAGAGCATTTTAGTATTTAGTTGCTGGCTTTCAATGTAACTGGTAGAGCATATTAGTATTTAGTTTCTGGCTTTTAATGTGTAACATCTCATCTGCAGGAAAAGGTAATAATGCTAGAGACTTAGCTGGTGCGGCTCTGTTGTGCCTTTCCTTTACTCCTAAAGTTGTGAATTCCCAGAGGACATCAAAGGTAAGATAATTGCGACTTAAAACACATTGATTTTTCTGTGGGTTTTTTTCTTTTCTTTTTTCTTTTTCTTTTTCCCTCCTAACATTAATTTATGTTCAGGGATTAAGTGATGTACATGCTGAATATGAGAAGGCGCTTCTAGAACTAGCCACTTCTCTTCAACTCTTAAGAAATATTTTTATCGCTCTTATTTCTCTTCAATCCTGGAAAACTTTTGTGCGTCGTTGGCTTAGAGCTGATATTTTGTTCTTTGACGCTAAAGCTCCATCAATCAGCTTAGATAAAACCACTAAAGCTGCTAATGACATTCTAAAGGTACAATATCTATTGAAATGGGGAAAAGAAAATCTGGAAAAAAACATTACTTATGCATTTGCACAGCTTATACTCATTTACTTGTAAATTATTCTTTTTGAATTTTAGTTTTACTCTTTTCTCTTCATTTTCACCTTTCCTTTTATCATGCAGAGAATGATACAAATAGCAAAAGATGCTATCCCTAGATCTTCTGAAAATATTGCTCTTGCCATCGGTGCACTTTGTGCTGTAAGATGTTTTACGTAGCTTTACACTTTCTTCTCTTTATGCGTTAACTTAGTTAGGAAGTCAATGAATACTAGAAATAATACGTATCCCCCTAGGCAACGTGCAATAGCGTCCTAACTGTGCCAATGAACACTTAAAGAATGCCAAAAGCTTTAGATTCTTCGTCCAATATATATTCCCAAACAATGAGAAATTGACTTTGTTGGACTTTCACTAGCTAAATATTCTCAAATTTGTCTGCTTTATACTCAAATAGGTCTTCAATCCATTCATCTTTTTTAAATCACTTCGACTAAAACAGCCTAGATCCATTTAGTAGGTATTACTTTTATGACTGACATGCTATGCTGAGTCCAAAATCCGTATCCCTGCTTTTGTTAGGTCTTGCCTCCATCTAACCATACGGTTAAATCAGCTGCATCAGAGTTCCTATTGAGTTGGTTGTTCCAGCATGAGCATGAGCACCGCCAGTGGTCAGCCGCAATTTCTCTGGGTTTGATCTCAAGTTGCCTACACGTAACTGATCATAAGCAGAAATTTCAGAACATAACGGGACTTCTTGAGGTATATAAAGTCTAGCTTGAGATTCTTCCTCATATTTTCTTTGTTTTTTTTTTTGGAGAATGCTTATGATTTTTTTTTTTTAATTTGAGATAAGATATTTAATATGTTCTAAATTTCATCATACTTGCCGACTGATAGAACCTTGATAGATTCTGTCGCAGCATGTAAGGAAAGATTGAGAAAAAGATGAATTTGAGTGAGATTTTATTGAAAACAATGCTGATTGATACAAATGATATGCGGAACTTCGAGGGTCCGTAACCTCCCCAGTTGGAATGAACTCCAAGATTTTCCCAGGACAAACCTAAAATATTTCCCTCCCTTTCTCCGTTCCTCTCTCCCCCTTTTATTCTCTCTCTCTTTGCTCTACTAACTAGAAACTAACAATCTTTCTTAGCAAGTCTACTAACAATCTTTCTTAACAAGCTAACTAACAATCTTTCTTAACAAGCTCTAGAAACAATCTTTCCTAACAAGCTTTCTAATTCTTCTTATTCTTCCTAATGTATACTTGCCTAAGTAAAGGCTTATCACCGACATTTTTAAATCATTTCATCCATAATTGGTACCTCGGTGCTTGGGTAGTGGAGCATTTAGCGGAATATAGTGTATTACTAATTTTTATTTTTATTTTTGTTTTAAGTATTTTATTTTGTTTTTATTTTTATTTTTTTCATTTTTTTGTCTATATTGAATGTCTTTTCATTTTTTCCCCCCTTGCATATCGATTGTCTTTGTGTAAGTTTTGCCAATATCAAACAACCTGAAAAGTTAAAATATTTGTGCATGTTGAATAATATCTTTCTACCTAAACGTTTCACTTTTAAGTTGTATCTCATCTCACATCACAAAGAACGACGGAAGTCATATGAATCTGAAGCAAGATGATCTGTTGAAACTATCTAGTCCAGGTTCCTTACCCAGCGTGTTCTTTCAGGTTTTGTGTAAAAGTAAAAGCACCCTTGTCAAAGGAGCTTGTGGGGTTGGCTTGGGTTTGTCATGTCAGGATCTTCTTAATAGGGTTGACACTGCTGATAACTCTGACTTGGATGAAGAAACAAACAAGACTTCAGAAGCGGACTTACTAGGAAATATAGTTGGCACCTTATCACTCATAATATGTCAGTTCACTCAATCTTCGTTTGATATTGTGGAAAGTCTTTCTGCATATTTCCCACCAAATACATATGGTATAGATGCCAATATGAATGCTGAATTGTCACATGAGAACTCGGATAATTTGGAGGAAGATATATGGGGTGTTGCTGGCGTTGTTCTTGGCTTGGCAAGGTGCATTGGTCCAATGTACAGAGCTGGGTTACATGATGCAGTACTCAAAATAAAAAGGTTAATTGTGTCGTGGATTCCACACTTAAATCAACTGAAGTATTCTGGTTCTAGCTCTGAGATTCTCTCCGTGGGATCATGTCTAGCACTTCCCTCTATTGTGGCTTTCTGCCAGAGGGTGGAACTGATGGATGTGAATGAAGTAAACCAATTAATGAATGGTTATAGAGAACTCATTTCAGAGTTAGTATCGGTCAAAAGATCAGGCATTTTCCATCAAAGCTTGTTGATGGCATCTTGCATAGGAGCAGGAAGCCTTCTTGCCTGCGTATTGGATGAAGGGGTGCAGTCCATCGAAGTTCAATCTGTAAAAGTTCTGCTGGAATTATTCAGAAAATGTTATTCGGACCCATATCCTCCTCTGGTCTCTTTGGGTGGGATGCTTGGAGTTGTTAATTCGATGGGAGCAAACGCTGGAATCTTCTTTCAGATGCATCCTCGAACTGTGAAACTGCATACTGGTTATGAAAAGAAGGTAGCTATTTTCAGTGTCTTCCTGGGCGTAATGTGTTCTCTCTTTTTCTCCTTTTGTCTTCAGGTTTTAACGTTTGGAAGTTATTGTGTTAATGAAACAGGAATCTAATCACCTCATTGGTCCTCTACTTTCAAGTCCCAACAGTGAGCCACATTTAACATCATTAACGCAAGAGATATTTCTCATTGCTCAGAATTCTGATGACCATCAATTGCAGCAATATGCGGCATGGGCAGTTTCTCTCCTGCGAATTCAGTTATGGTCCAAGGAAAATCTGAATCTTGACGTTGGTATTAAGACGGACATAGCTGGTTCAGAATCTTCTCAAAATTTCACTGATGATAATGCAGTTATGAAGCTATCTTCATGGCTAATGCATCTCAATATTTCTGGGGTAAGTCTCTTGCTCGAAGTTGTGCTGCATTGCTTTCTCTTTCAGTTAGTCTTTTCATGGTATTTTCCCCCTTTATTATTTATTTTTCTATTGATTCGTTAGTTAAAGATGTACATGGAAAGAGTCATTCATGACATAATCAATTCTCCAGAATTCCTCTTTATTTATACTAAACTTTATAATTTGCACGTAATACAATCTCTCTCTGGTACACACAGAGAGCGGTGCAAAAAGAAAAGAAATGTAGTTTGTGGGAATACCTGCTATTTGTCATTCTGATTTCTTGTATTTCAAGTCCAGACAGGTGGCAATTCACATATCAGCACAGTTGTGACGGTGTTGCGCTGCCTTTCAGAAGCTCCTAGGTTGCCAAGTTTAGATTGGGGGGCAATTGTTAGGCGCTGCATGAGATATGAGGCTCAGGCTTCTGAATTGCTACTGTCGGATCCAGCATATAGAAAAGGAGTGCTTAGGGAAGAATGTATTAGCTTCTCTCTAGCTCATGCAAATCAGTTTGATCCACTCTTGAATTTCCTTGATGAACTATCTGATCTGCCACGATTTAGAACACTTGAGATAAATCTGCAATCTTATCTGTTCATTCATATTGCGGACCTTGTAAAAGTATTCTCAGGTTCCAGGCTTGAAAAACTATTTGACGATGTGACCATTTATCTGTCTTCAGTTACTTCATACCAAGCATATGATCCTAATCAGAAAAGCATGTTAAGAAAGTCCTGCTGGAAGGGTCTCTTTCAGTGTTTTGACGAAGCTTCTATCGACTCTCTAGAGTACGCATCTCACATTGAGAAGAGCATGGAGATGCTCTTTTCCTTGTTGCCTGCATTGCAATCTGATTTCACCACTGGCACGAGTCAGGTGAACTATAAGGAAGAGTGGTCTGACGCAGTTAGATGCCTAGCAAAGGCTCGGCGGAGTTGGTTAATGAATTTCCTAGAGGTATATTATTTGCTAATTCATTCATTTCTCTGAGTAGATATTGTCACATCATCTTCCAGTTTGAATATTCTATTTGAGTTTCTACGATTAGCAGTCCTTGGGATCGAATTATTTGGAATTATAACGATTTTATTTTATTATTATTTTTTTCCATATCACAGGTGTCTCAGGAAGACCTACTACAAAAAGGTGATCAGTTTATTGAGGTCCTGAAGAAGGTTCAAGCCAAAGCTAAATTAACTAGAATTGGTTGCTTGGCATCTGCTGAGTTGGGGAGACTAAAAACTCATTTATTGAACACTAAATTTCAAGGTTAGTTTTTCTACCTCATTTATTGAACTCTAAATCTCATGGTTTTTTTTAGCTCATTCATTGAACTCTGAATCTAATGGTTTGGCCTTTTCCGATTTCCTAATTTTTGTTAGCTATAGTTGCTTTTCAGTTAATAATAGAAAACTGCATTATATAGTATGAAAGTTGTCTATTTGGCTTGTTCATTTTGGAGGGGTCTTAAAAACAAAAAGTACTTCGAGTGCCGTTTTAACTTGTTAACATTTTCAGGTACATGGGATTTGCTCATTGAAGTTGTAGCAGCTTTGCAAAATGTGGAGGGAGGTGTCAGGAGACAGTGGCTCATTGATGCTGTAGAAATCAGCTGTGTCGCAACCTATCCTTCCACGGTAGGCGCTTGACTCGATTTCCTTCGATTGTTGACATAAAAAATTTTCATTCAGCTTCTTTATTGTCTTGGACTTTGGGGTATCAATTCTCGTACATACAAACGAAACCTGTGATGTTCATAATGTTTTTCCTTATTCCCCTACAGGCGCTGCAGTTTCTTGGCCTACTAGCTGGTAGCCGCAGCAAGTATATGCCTCTTCTGATTCTTGATAGACACACCGTGCTGAGCGATTTACCGGTTACGCTTAGTTCTCTTCTGGCAGAACCCGGTTGGAGGGACATTGCAGAATCTGTTGCTTCTAATCTTTTGGCTTCAACAGAGCGCATTTACAACTGGGAAAAACATATTACACGAGACGAGGACACAACTGAGATGCAGCCAATTGATGAAAGTGAGAATGAAATGGCTGGTTTTGTGTTGCGTGTTGTGCACCGTACTTGTTTATCTCTCAAAGACTACTTGCCTCTGGAAAAACAGCTTAAGCTCGCCAGCATGGTTGTTGATTGATATAAATATACGGCCCTTGTATAAAAGTTTTGTAATTATTTGATTCAATTAAAATTCCAATTCTTTTGTATATTATTCCCACGAGGTTCCTCTTTGAGTTGCGTGCGGCGAGCATTGATGACACCGCAAATGATATGTCGTTTTAATTATAAGGAGATCACTTCAGGAGCTTAGCTTGAATATGAGGTGTAATTTGCTAAATCATAGCGAACAAAACGAATCTAGACGCATATCGTCGAAAAGGAATTTGAAAGTAAAATGAATGCAAAAACGACAACAAATATAATAAGTTAATATTATTATTATTTTGGCTAAAGACCAGTGTAATAAGTTAAGCGATGAACCCCAGTGTAATAAAGTGCTCTATTGGTAGAGTATTGTTTTTTTTAACTGTTGGATTAGTTTTTTAACTTATCAATCTGTTCAGATCTGTATTAAAAATTTACAGCGTGGCATGCGGAACTGTTCTTACTGTATATTTAACCGTTGAAAAAATAATCCAACTAAAAAAATAGTGTTCCACCATAAAGAATCCCAGAAGTTAATAACAATGAATGCAGACTCTCAGTTTATTTGTTGTTTTTTTTAGAGATTCTCTAGTACGCTTAGTGTACTGATAGGTTATGTTTTTCTAACTATTAAATTTACGTATTTTTTAATTTTTACGTGATTTTATATATATCCGACGGATAAAAAATCTGATCTACCAGTATATTAGTGTACCGAAAAAGTCTTTTTTTAGAGAGCAAGATTTGTTTTTTTAAGAATTTGAGGTGGGGATCTTTGAACTCTACCCCCGGAGTCGGTCAGGTATGGTGATAGACTATACTTACAACTACAGTGGAAACAAGTTTTTGAACGAAAAAGGAAAATAAGAGCTTGTTTGTTTGTTACGTTTAAATTCATAATTATAATTCTGTTACAATATTTTTTTCTCATAAAAAACTTAAATTTTAAATGTCAAAACTAAGAATCACTTGAAACGCATGAACTAAACTGACTTTAAACGGACCTTAAAATGTTATAGTTTTAGCTGGAGTTTTAAACGACGAAAATAGAAACTAAAACGACAATAAGAAGTTAATCTATTTATTTAACAATGGAACTACTTTTATCAATTTAGGGACTAAAAATTCAATAAAATTTTTAACATAGGAATTATTTTTAAAAAGATAAGATAATATAAGGACTTTTAACTATTTATAAGATACTTTTTAAATAAATAAATTATGAGAAAATTATAAGATACGATTTATTTTTTAGTTTTATTTATGAGACAAACTTAATCAACAATATTAAACTAAATAAATAAATAAATAAAAGGACCAGAATGAATAGGAAAACGACGTATTTAACTTAAAGCCGGAGGGGTGAAATCATAATTTTAATTTTCTTCTTAATAGTTAATCCTTCCTTTCCCCTCACATTTCCTCATGTCCTCATCTGAGCGTACTGCGGGTCGGCTCCGTTTCCAAAATCCCATCCTTTTTTCGCTACTCATGAATCGAACTTTATTCCATTTCGTTAATCGAATTCAGATTCTACCAACGAACTTCTCTTCAAATTCATTCTCTAACGTGAATTCACTTCGAAAATCCAATTTCTCATCTTCTTCTTCTTCTTCTTCTTCTTCTTCTTCTTCTTCTTCTTCTTCTTCTTCTCTAATAACAATTCCAGACTCAAACCCCAAACCAGCTTTAAACCCACTTTACAATCTTCTTCCTCCGACCCAGAATCCCCACAACATCGTCAATCTCATCTGCTCAAGCCTCAGACACGAAACGACACATCTTTCTCTTCTTCAAAACGACATAAAAACGCTTCTTCCCTATCTGGGTCCCAACGAAATCTCGAGGGTTTTGTTGAGATGCCAATCCAATCACTCTTCAGCTCTTACCTTCTTCAATTGGGTTAAAAACGATTTGGGTCTCAGACCCACCACTCAGAACTACTGCATTGTTGTTCATATTCTAGCTTGGTCTCGAAAGTTCTCTCCCGCCATGAAACTGTTGACGGAATTGATAGAAGTTTCTCCAAAAGACGACATTTTTCAAATTCTGATCTCCAGTGCTGAAGACTGTAACTGGGATCCGGTTGTCTTTGACATGCTCATAAAGGCTTATGTGAAATCAGGTATGATCCGAGAAGGTTTCAGTACTTTCAGGAAGATAATTGAGGTTGGTTTTTTCCCAAGTGTGATTTCCTGTAATTGTCTCTTGCATGGATTGGCTAACTTGAATTACATTGAAAATTGTTGGCGTGTGTATGAAGAAATGGGGAGAATTGGGGTCCACCCAAATGGCTATACGTTCAATATTTTAACTCGTGTGTTGTGTAAAGATGGGGATGTGGATAAAGTTAATGTTTTTATTGAGAAGATGGAAGAGGAAGGTTTTGATCCTGATGTGGTCACATACAACACTCTTATCAATACTTACTGCAAAAGAGGAAAATTAGAGGATGCATTTTATTTGTACAAGATCATGTATAGGAGGAATGTTATGCCTGATTTGGTTACTTATACAGCCTTGATGAATGGGCTTTGTAGACAAGGAAGGGTAAAAGAGGCTCATCAGCTTTTCAATGGGATGGTCCATAGAGGTTTGAACCCGGATGTCCTGTCGTATAACACTATTATTAGTGGTTATTCCAATGAGGGGAAGATGCGAGAGTGTAGATCACTATTGTATGAGATGATAGGGAGTGGAATTTGTCCTGATAGTTTCACTTGTAGGATACTTGTGGAAGGATATCAGAAAGAGGGTAAGTTGATCTCTGCTGTGAATTTGGTTGTCGAGCTTAAGAGATTTGGAGTCTCTGTTTCTTCTGACATTTATGGTTATCTGATGGTAGCATTATGTCGAGCAAATCACCCGTTTGCTGCCAAGAGTCTTTTGGAAAGAGTTTCTCGGGATGGATATGTGCCCGATATAGTTATCTATAATGAGCTGATTGAGTCTCTATGCAAATGCAATTATGCGGAAGAGGCATTGGTTTTGAAGGTTGATATGTTAAGAATGGGCTTTAAACCGAATCTTGTCACGTATAGAGCTCTTGTAGATTGCTTGTGCCGCGCAAATAGAAGTGAAGAAGGTGAATCCTTGATGAAAGAAATGGTGGAATCCGGTTTATCACCGGATCTAGCGATGTGTAGGGCATTAGTAAATGGGTACTGCAAAGAAAGAGAAGTTGCTAAAGCAGAATCACTATTGACCTTCTTCGCCACGGAATTTCAAGTTTTTGACACCGAAAGTTATAATGCACTTGTCAAAGTTTTCAGCGAGCATGGTGATACAGGCAAGTTGTTGGATTTGCAGGATAGAATGCAGAAAGTAGGTTTTGCACCAAATAGCTTGACATGTAAGTATGTGATCCATGTTTTATGGAATAGTACAAGAATTGAAAAGGGCAAGCTCCAACTAGAACGAAACTAGAAAATTTAGGGAAGACTCGATTTCGCTTGTCTTCTCTTTTAGCAGTCGATCTTGACTTCTTCTTATCTCTTTCTTCAGAAGTAAAAACTTGAGAAAGAGAGGCGGGAAGCTACTCAACTTGTTTTTCCGTAGTGAGCGCGTATCAGTCTCTAAAGTAATCGGTTGAACGCGGTCTAGGTAGAAGTGTTCCTGCGCTTGTGCCGGAAGTCTTTAATACTTTATTGATGCTAGGGAAGGGAGTAGCTATTGAATAGAATCAAGTTCAGCAGTCCAGGCGGGAGGAGTAAATCCGTAATTCCCGTAGTTCCAGAGGCAGGAAGCGCAAAAAGCTGTCAACAAGGGCAGTACCGGGGGAAGGAAGCAGATGGAATCCAGCCGGACAAGCACTGGCTTTCGGCAGACTAGCTCGCTGCTCCAGATAACTAATACAAAGAAATAAGAATAAGAATGAATGTCACGTATGGCGCTGCCGAAGGAGCTCTTGAAAGGGTTCATGATGTAGCTCGTAATTACAATGTTTCACATCTTGGACTGATTTGGACAATTTGAGGCTTGGAATTAAGAGCATGGATACTTTGGTGGAGTTATATCAATGGCTGGGTATTTACAATGGAACACAAGTCTACTCTAATGCTTTGGACCAAGTTATTGTTAACCTCCCAATTGGAGCATGTATTACTATAACCAAGCAACAAACTACTTGGTTTTGCCACTATTAAAGCTCCTATTGATCCTTAAAGGCTTCGTGAGAGGCGGCTGATATGAACCTCAAGTGTTATATTTTGCTTTTTTGGAGTCCAAAATTTTCTTGCCTAGAAGTGATCTCAAGATAATATGACACGTTTTGTTGAAATCCTTCTTTAGGGGATGGCAAGTTATCTGCTAGAAATGACGCACCAATAGTCTTTCAATCCATTTTCAAATTAAAATAAAAAATAAAAAAAAGTCTGAGACTCATGGTCCATTTAGTTCGCTGATTCGAGTTTTTAATTCGAGTTGAGATATAACTTTATGTAAGAGTTTTTTATTGTAGCAAAAAAGTTAGATGTGACTGTTTCTAAGAATTTTTTTAAAACTCAAATTTTAAATTCGAATCAGTGAAATAAATGAGGTGTGTATATAACTAAAAGTTTTCGTATGAGTTAGTGGGGACAAATGAAATGAGTATTCTCACAAAGGGACTTTTATTTCGTTTAGCAAGATTTATGTTGGTAGATTGACTTGATACGGATTTTTTTTAATTTGAATTTGGTATTGGAGATTTGAACTCTACATATGAGGCAGAGTCAATAGAGTTGATAGGAGAAGTTTATTTACCAATGAAAAATGATAACGTTATAACCGTTTTTATTACTTCTTTTTTAGTAGAACCGTTATTATTACTTTATTTTTCTTGATTTCGTAAATTTGGAATCAGATGTAAATTTACCGCTGAATTGTATTTATGGGTAATTGGGAATTTTTAATCAATCATCCCCAAGAGTGTTGTATGGAAACCAACAATGATGACTCTCCTTATATTTGTATAGGGGCTTGTTTGAGTGAGATTCATCCAATTTCACTTGCTTTTTCTCATGGCTTTTGTTAAGCATCGTCTACGCTTAGTTCTATCTCTCCTTTTCTTTTCCTTTTTTTTTTCCTTTTCTTTTCTTTTCTTTTCTTTTTTTTTTTCCTTTTCTTTTCTTTTCTTTTCTTTTTTTCTTTGCAAAATTAATCTTTTTTCTTTTGCCACTGAAAATTAATCAATAATTTAAGCTGAATGATGCCACACAAGGCGAGTCATGTTTCGGATGAACCGAGGATTTCAGGTCACTGTCTGAGCATATTAGCATGGTAATCTATGTTGGTTGCCAAGAACAGAAACCGTAGGTGGTCCTTTCTGGATTTTTTTTCTTTATTTTATTTAAAAAAATTCTCTAATACGCCTGGCATATTGATAATCACGTTTTTTTTATTATTAAATCTGCGTACTTTTTAATTTTTACGTGATTTTATGTCATATATGACGGACAAAAAACTTAATCTACCGATATGTTAGCGTACTTAAAAATATCTCTTTTATTTATTAGTAGTACCAACGTGGAATATAGATTGAACTTTGCAACGAGGAAAATGATGCGAAAAAATTAGTTGGATCAACACATGCTTTCTTGTAAGAACAAACAGAATGGGAATCAGATCCCATATATATTTTATGTGATCATTTAATTGATTTCAACAGAAAATTCAACTGACTTTTTAGTCCTAGACACATCCAAACAGATGAAATTGATCACTTAACTATACCGACCAAGTATCCTTAGGTGGGTAGTCAAAAATCAGGAAATTTCCCTTTAGACATGTCCAAGCATACAAATAACAAATCTTGGAAGATAAAATTTCAGCAATAAGAGGGATTCAGAAGATTAGAGTTCTCTACGATTTACCATTTTACCTGACTGTACAAGCTCATTATTATTAGTCCATCCTCAAAACTTATCGTCTCTGGTTGACTCTTCGTTCCCCGATGTTGGGCTCGGACTCTGCTGGGAATCTTCACCTGGTTCCATGTCCTCACCAATTCCTTTTTCTTCATTTTCAGCTTCCCCACTCTCTGATGAAGCGACTTCCTGGGAAACAATGGATGCCGGTTTTTCACCACGCTTAACATCAGCATCTGATGACCCCTTTGAAGTGGATGGAGAATTTTCTGTGCCACTTGGGTCATTGCTAGGAGTACTTGGTGTCAACCACATAAATTTCAAATTATGGCCTTGCCAGCATTTCCCATTAATAAATGCCCTCTCAGCGGAACGGCGTGTCACAAAATTTACATGAGCCGAGCAATCTTTTGATACCTCTGACTCGCTACTACCATCATAGCCTTCCACATCTTCTAGCTCCACATTCGAAATGTCACCGTACTGTAAGAAGTGTTCCCTCACCACAGCAACCTAAAAGGCATGAAGAAAATCACTTCACCTCCCATTGTTTTATAAATAAGAGTAACATGACAAACCAAGAATGTAAGGATGCAACTAAAACAATAAGCTATGAAGGCCACATAAACTTGAATGTGTATACAGAGCCATAGAGGGAGAAGGAGAGAAGAAGCTTACATTTGTAAATCCAGCCGGTAAAGGTGGGAGGATTCTAAATGCTGTAGGACGATTGTCTAATTTGTATCTGTTCACCAGAAAAGGAGACCCCACCGCTACAAATGGACGAACTGGGTGCTGCTTTGAGGTCATAGATTCCGACAGACCGACAGTTGTATTTGTTTTGGGACTATGGGAGACAATTTTATCTCCCGATTTGTTCTTATCTGTCATTGTATCAGCATGTGGTGATATTGCAATAGGACCTGAATCAGAAGACCTCGGAGTAGAAGCTTTAGCAACATCAACTGCTATCCCCACTTTAGGTCTCTTAGCAACTTGCTCCGTGTCTGAGTCACCCTTAATTCCTGTTGCCTGAAAAATATCAAAAGTTGAGACTCAAAACGTGTAATATTTGTAAAGACTTCTTATGAGGAAGTAAATACTTATCAACTGATAAGTACAAATATTAATCTCTAAACTTTATAAGTAAACACATTTATTGGTACATCTATTGCAACATAATATCCGATACAATGAAAAGCAACACATTTCTCGATTTGTGCGTGTCATCCTTGCGCAGGGGCCATGCTAATCTTCTCTATGAAAAGCAACACATTTATGATAGATTTATTGCAACATAAAGAAAACTGAAACATAGACCATGCAATCTTGGAACTTGCATTAAGTATGGAAGTATCAAATAATATTTCACTATGAAGCAAGAGACGAAAGAACAATGAGAGAACAGTAGATCTTACTTGTTTCTCTAGTTTGTCCAACTTGCGCCGGAAATCATTCCGCTTCTGCTCCAACATTTCCTGCTTTTTGCGGAGTTCTTCCTTCAACTGCTCTAAGCTGCCTAGTTTCTTCTGCAAAGGTGGAACCTTGGAACCATTTGTAACAACAGGGCTAGGTTTGTCAGGTAAAGAAGCAACATGGGTATGAACAGTACTACTCTTTGGTGCAGCAGCTTGGAGATTATCTTTGCTACTGTTTGCAAGAGATGAATTGGTTGGAACTGAAACAGATACCGGGCCATGGGGAGTTGCACAGACACTACCGCTACTACTCACATTATCATCAGGAATGCTATCGCGATTGGCCCAATATAGCCTGATAAAGCGATTTCCCATCACAGCATCAGGAGCCTTTAAAGCTGCCTCAGCCTCTTCCCTCTTCGAAAACTGGACAAAAGCTCGCTCAGTATTCATTGGTATGTAAATGTCAATAACCTCTCCAAACTTTTGAAAATGGGAAAGAAGAGCCTCCCTTTTATTGCTTTTCAGAGGAATCCCATTTACAAACAGAGTACGCAATGCTTTTTGAGATGGTTTCCGATTGTTACGCATGGTGTCAACCTGTGTCTTTTCAGATGAATCCAAAGGTTTTGGACCAGCATCCTCAGCAACGATCTGCTTTCCTTGCCGAGATGAAATTGGAATCCCTGCTGATGCCACTTTATCTTCCTTGCTGTCATTCTCAATATAATCCGAGGAACTTATTGCAGCATCACTTTTCTCCTTTACATCTAATCTACTTTTTGAACTGCCAATTCGACCCCAAACTGATGTACTGTGTGAACCAACAGCATTTCCAGAGCTTCTTAATTGGAAATTATCAGAAGGATCACCATTCATCAAAGATTCAGTTTCATCTATCTTGGATGGATTTAAAGCTAGAAGTGCATTTGATGTTTCAGGACAATTGTTATTCCACAGGGGTTGATCAGGATCATATAAATCAGCTCCAGTCACACAACCAGAACCAGAATATGAACCATTCAAACCCAAACCATCATCAGCAAAACCAGGCTTACTAGTTTTGCTATGTAATCCTTTATTATTCAGTGATGTTGTTGAAGAAGAACTTATCGCTGCTAGAGATCCAGGCCCAGGTCCACTGGTTGTTCCAAGTAGATGTGCACTTGGAAGTGAAACGGGAAGGTTGAACTGTGAAAGACTCTGTACATTGCAAAGAAAACAAATTGCTCTTTACAAGTTAAACAAATATCCAAGAAGATAACGGAAAAAGCATCTAGCCAAGGATTGGCAGCCTGATAATAAAATCATGCATGATAATAAAAATCATGACTTGGTGATAATGAAATAAAATTAGCATGTTGCAATCAGACAATTCAAACATATTACATTAGTGAAGCAAAAATGTATTAACCTCCTATGAACCATTTCACAGTAATAAGGAACCAGCAAAGGCTAGGAAGCATACAGCAGATCTCAGTGATATTCTAAGGTCAGAACATACGAATATCATGTCTAGTGATTATTTAGTTATGGTATTAAAGTCCAGTCCTAGTATAGATACATAAATATGCCTTACCATACAGTTTTACTTATACGTTCAGAAAACAATACACCAACTTCGAAAAAGCCACTGGTATATTATTAAAAGGAACTATGTTTGCAGTACACATACCTGAACATCCTCGATAACTATTCGATTGACACCATGCTCCATTGGGCATATGTCCCCTCTTAGACAAAAACCACGCTCCTCAAAATCTCTACAACGTTGGCGAGGAATGCCTATATTCAATGAAGAAGGAATTGGCGGTCTGAGAGTTCCTGGCAAACCAATGGAATGAATTGCATCAAGGCCCCCATTTGGTAATCCAGGAGTTAAGCCAAATGCATTCCAAGACGCATTCTGTGCATTTGAAATATTTAGCAACCCTCTTCCAGCAAATAAACTTGGAGGAATGGAGCCCTGAACCACTTGTGAAGCAATATCAGAGCTGAATCTAGAATCACGTTGGTTCCATGACCCAAGGTCCCTTCCTCTTCCCCTAGAAGGGATAGGGTCACCAGAAAATGTGTGATTTGGCCTGATTCTTTGATTTATATCCAATGGTGATCGAATTGTTGATGCATGGCCAGGGCGTCTCTTATCGAACTTTCCAGACTCAAAATGGTTGGAGTTATAATTTTTCCAAGGAGCACTTGCTTGAGAGTCGTTCTCCCTGAAATGGTTCCCATTTGGGAAAGGTTTGTTCCGCTTTCTAAACGGCCTCGTAAAAACTTGATCAAGTGTATCTCTCTCCAAAGATTGAGAACGAGTGTCCCGCCTACGATGCTTGTGATTCCGATCGTCGTCATCATCATCACTAACTTCTTTCTCCTCTGGGTCACTATTACAATCAGAAGAAGAAAGATTCCCTAGTTTCGGAGAAGAAATTTTTAACTCCATTTCCAATGTTGTTTTATGGCATCCAAGTGTTCCAACCCCAACTTGAGAAACAAACTACTTGAATCTCTAAAGCAGTTACAACAAAGGAACCTAGTATCAGAAGAATAATTAGTGCAAGTTACAATAAGGTTTTAATAATGAAAATTTAAACTTACAAAATCAAATTAGCAGTATCCTAAGCTTATTGCTTCCAAAATACGCATGATCTTAAAAGTGGATCAATTACCACTAACAGAAAACAAAGTACAGAGAAAGGTAAAAAATAATGATCAACAGAGACTATAATCGCGTTATAACCATTTTCTGTCAAACCTAATTCTTTACCAGACTCAAAGCTGTGCAATTCATATGCTAGTACATACAAAAACCTCGAAAAATGATTCTGACATATATGGTCTTGCAAATTTGAAGAAACAAAAGCTACATGAAACTAGACCCAATATCAAAACTGTACATATATCTGTCCCGTAGCCGCTATTTAAACCAGATTATGAACAAAATTATCAATAAATATTGCATAAAAAATGTCAACAAATCATGAAAAACGCTAATCAACAAGTAAACCCAGCAACATAAACATATATACAAAAAAAAAATAACAATAAAATAAAAGCTCCCGAAACAGAGGTTTTCGCAATTCAGAATTGGAAGACGCGAAGCAATCGATAAACTTAACGATATTGCAGAGACAAAAAACCCTAATAATTTGCATTTGTCGACGATAATCTAGGTTAAGAATAAATAGTCGATTAATAGTGCGAAAATTGATAAATAGGGTAACGAATTCTTACGGATTTTACCAGAATTCAGCAGCCAATGCCGCGAAGAGCTTGGAATAAGTGGAGATTGAAATAAAAAACTTCTTATGTCAGAAGGCAGCGACGAGAGGGACGAATACCAGTAACGAAACTGAAGGGGCAGGATCGTAATAAAGAAATGATCGACGGAGCTTTAATTGAGAGCTTGTCGTCGGAGAGAGATATCTAGGAGCAAAAAACATGAGAGAGAGAGAGGTTTTGTGACTGTGACTTGTTTGGGGGTTTGAAGCTTTACGGGGAGCATACAGGATTTTGGGAGAGAGAGAGGAGAGAGAGACGAAAAATTAGATTTGGAAATTGCATTTTTCTCCCACGAACTTCTACAAAATTATTGGTCGTCCTTTTATATTTACTTTTATTTTCTACTTCATCAGAGTATTCTTCTTTCTTTTTTTTTTTCCTTTTTTGGAAGGGTTAATTTAGTCATTTTCAATCCCTAAACTATAATAGGTCATATACAATTTCGATTCTTAGGGCTTGTTCGTTTACATTTTTTAAGTTAGAGTGACTTGAATTCAGATCTTAATTTGACTTATGGTGTATTTGAATATGGTTTGAGTTGGAATTCTAATTTGAGTTTGTGTTTGGATGTGCACATTTTGAGTTATAGTTTGAATTGAGAATCTATTTAAGTTTGTATTTGGGTTGATCAAAACTTAAATTTATATTTATATAGTATTTTAATAAAAACTAAATGGTGATAAACAAATTTTAATAGGATATATAAGTGGGGTTTTATTCGTCTCTTCGTTGTGAATGCATAAAAAAATCATCTCAATTGAAATTAAAACGAAAAAGTTATAACGTTTTTAAGAATAGAAAAAATATTGTTCATTAACTTGAGTTTGAGTTTAGGAACTTGAGTTGAAGGGAGAACTTGAACTCAGATTTTACAAATGAACGTGAACTTGAATAGAGTTAGGCTTGTTCAGTTGCATTTTTGAGTTATGGTGATTTGAGTATAGATCTTGAGTTGAATTTGAGACGTAACTTGAATTGAAGTCGTAACTTGAATTTGTGTTTGTGTAACACCCTGAAGAATTAATTGAGATTAATTAAGGTAATTGAGATTATTAGTGTGCCTAATCTGAATTATTAATTGAGAATTAATTAATAAATGTTTCTGCCACGTGTGAGTTTAAATAGTGCCAAGGTATTTAAATTATTCTCAGTAATTTATTTTAACCCAGAAGTGTGTATGGGCGCATTTCTGGACTGCTCTTTTAAAATATTGTACACATGTCCTTTTCTTTTTCTTTTTCCTTTTCTTTTCTTTCTTTCTCTTTCCTTTCCCGTGCACTCTCTCTCTCTTTCTTCACTCTCACTGCTGTGCTCTCTCTCTTTCTCTCTCACTCTCATTTTTGTCCCAAATCAAACGGATCTTGAACCGAGAAAGGATTTAAAGAAGTTTTCAACGCCAAGAGAAGGATTCGAGGTAAGATTACTGAAAGAACCTCTCTTGAATCTCAAGTTTTTAAATTTCAAAACTTATTTTTAGTTCAAACCGGATTTTGATGGTTTTTGAGTAAAACTAGAGTAGAAATTGGAGATATTGGGTTCTTTGGACTTGTTTTAGGACCTAGAACCCAGATCTAGTGGTTTTCTTTTGAAATATCTCGATTTGGGACTGGATTTGTAGGTTTTGGACTGATTTCCGTGAGCTTCTCTCGCGCAGCTGATTCCACCGGTCGACCTGTGCGGTCGACCGGATCACATGGAAATCGGTCATACCAGATTGCAGGCTGACCGGTCTGGTCGACCGGTAGTGTTGCACTGCTCTGTCACCGGTCGACCGGTTGACACGGGGTTTGACCCTGTTTGGCCTGAAATTGTTGTTTTGACCATTGTTTTTTGGGAGAACCCAAATTAGCTTCATTTGGAGACTTGAGATAAATGAATTAGCATTGTTAATCCTTGATTTGAGATTGAAAACCCTTGGAATGATATTTTGAAACATGAAAATGGATTAGGGCACACTAATAGGAAATCTTGGTTGGAAATTTAGATTTGGATTGCCTTAGGAATGAGAATTAATCCTAAAGTGTTGTCTTGCATCAGTGATCGCTGAGGATTCAGACTGAAGGGGCTTGAGGAAGCGGAAGCCGGAAAAGGCAACGCTAGTCCCAGGTTTGATAGTGTGAGGTAGGATTTCTATCCCTTTTCCTTGTGAGCCTATTTTGAAAAAGGATTTTGGCCTTGAAAATGTTTTAAAGAAAGGGATTGGTTTGTGAAAGAAAACGTTTTGAAAACCATGGCTTGTTTAGTCATGGAACCTCATGGCTTGTCCAGTCATGGGGCCCGCGGCTTGAGTAGTTCGTGGGGTCGTATTAACGATTTCAAAATGTTAATGAATGATTTCTTAATAAAGAGATCTTGTGAACTGGTAATAGAGTCTATTGCTGTAAGCCTAGATAGGATGCGGAGAGTGTATCCTCGGGGGCAGAACCCGAAACTCGGTCTGGGTAGGTGAGGCACTTGGTTAGGTGAGTAATTTGTACTAATTACTTGCTGAAGCCTGTAATATGGAGATTTTACATTTATTTCCTTTGAGAAAAAGGATGTGAGGTTCCGGCTATCTGTTGGAACTGAATGTCTACTTATTTACGTACCCATTTATTTATTTACTTGCACTTTATCTATTTATTTACTTTACGTCTCTGTAAATAATATCCTATTAGGCCTTTCGCTCACGTTTTATGTTTCAAATGTATTAAACCCCTCCCAGGAGACTATAGGAGCGGGGCACTGTAGCTGGATAATTGCTACGGAGCAGCTAAGTTGTGCTGCTATTGGAATCAAGTGAGGATCGTGGACATCCTCTTGGACAAATGTAAGGAATTTGAGAAATTCTGTAAACTTATGTAATATTTGGATGAACTAGACCCAGGTTGATATCTGTTGTAATGATTATTTACATGAGCATGTATGTACGATACTGTATGTCCTGTAGGGTGAAGCCCTGTGTGTCAGAGGCTCCGGAATTCTGTAATTTATTTATATTTTAATGCAGTTAAGTGTGGGGCCCGGTTGGGAATATGCTTTATTAATCCCTAATCGAGCTCTACGTCACCCACCCCGTTTGGGGGGGCGTGACAGTTTGGTTGTGTACATTTAAATTATGGTTTGAGATGAGAATCTTTTTGAGTTTGTGTTTGGGTGGATCAAAACTTAGTTGTATTTAGATAGTATTTTAATAAAAACTCAATAATTATGAAAAATTTTAATAGGGTATATGGGTGGGGTTTTATTCGTCTTTTCGTTGTAAACGCATAAAAAAAGAATCATTTCAATCGAAATTAAAACGAAAAAGATAGCATTTTAAGAATAGAAAAAAAATAGTATTCATTAACTTGAGTTTGAGTTTAGGAACTTGAGTTGAAGGAGAAACTTGAACTCAGATTTTAACCCCAAACTCAAGTTAAAATTCAAGTTTAAACTCAAATTTTACAAAAGAACATGAACTTGAATAAAGTTGTAACTTGAGTTTAATTTTTTTTAAAATTTTGGTGTAAATGAACAAGTCTTTTGTAACTTAAGTTCAATTTTTTTTTTTTAGTTTGAGGGCAAATGAAAAGACTCTTGAAACATCTCAAAACGAGTCCCCAATTTATAGAATTGTCTCAAATTAATGCTAATATTGCAGTCATGTTGATTTGGAGTGATTTGGAGTGCAGTCACGTTGGTAGTAGTGGTAAAATTGTCGCTCATGTTCTAGCCTCTCATGGTGCTCAATGTAATCAGACTATTGTGAGCTCTTGGATGATTTCTCGTTTTGTAACAGATGTTGTTATTGCCGATTTGGTTAGCCTTTGATTATTATCAAGCATTTTCCTTCAAAAACTTTTGTGAATTAATATGTTAGGTCACAGTTGCTAAGAAAAAAAAAAAATTGTCTTTTCCTTTGAGATTTTAATAATAATACAGAAAAATGACTAATTCTCTAATTTGAAATAAATTGGAATGGACTCATTTTATAATGTTTTAAAATTTAAAGATCGAAATAGATTTGGTCGATAAATTGTGAAATAAAAATAAATCTTACTATTTTGATAAATGTCTGGTATTTCTTTGCTCGTATGAGTTAATTGTTTATTTATTTATTTATTTATTGAAAGGAAAACTTCATTTATACTAATTAAATGAGTACAATGTGAATGACTTTGTAGTATAATATAGGGAGAAAGAGAAAAATAGGCTAAAACTTGAGATGAATTAAAATTAATAGGTCAATAGTTTACATAAGTTAATAAACAGGTTAAATTACTGTTTTTGTTCATAATTTGTCTGGTTATGAACCATAACTTGACAAGTTATTGTCCATAATTCACGGTTTTTGTCAATAACTTGTCTGGCTATGAACCATAACTTGACAAGTTTGTCCATAACTTATCTGGTTATGAACCATAACTTGACAAGTTATGGCCTATTAATTTTTATAACTAAAAATTGGCCTATATACTTTCTTAAGCTTTTCATATTGGCCTATTTTTTACTATTTTAATATAATATATAACCTTCAACTGAAACCGGTTCCACTAGTACAACTTAATTACGTTCAATAGGTAAAATGTATGCTAGAGGCCCAAAAACGAGAAGTATCTCAGCACACTAAGAACAAGCTCAATAATACTCTTTTTTACTAAAACCCTACAATCGATATAAACTTTTGATCATTTGAGAGCCACAACAATATAGCACAAAGGCCACTACATAGACTCCATATTAGAGAACAAAACAAAGGCCGGGAAGTGGGGAGACTACCTCCATTATTACAACGGAAAGCAGTAAAATAACGAAAACACACTAAACCTAAATGATGAAAATATCACCTTTTTAATTTGACAAACATAGAACTTAAAACAACCGGGTAACTTAAAATATCACCTTTTTAATTTGACAATGACGAAAACTATGGTGACAAGCCGACCACTGCTGAGAATGAGCAAGGAAGCCGCAACATTGCTAGCGAAGCAAAGGAGGTCCCAAAAGAAAGCGGGCCTCTGACGCAAAGAACCACAAGTCGCCACCTACCTCTATTGACTAGGGAGGATGCCGCCTTCATGGATCCACCGCCCGACAAAGACCAAAGTCCTCAAAGAGAAAATAACTCTGAGCACCGACACGCAGCCTCTCCACCATCTCCGCCTGACAAACAACAAAGCCACTTGGGCTTTAGGGATGCTGGCTCTCTAATGCAGCCATAACTAATAGACAAGCACGCGTCGGAACTGCTCCTTCCCAAAACGTGAGCACATAAAACAATTCCCAAAATAACCCCCGTCACGTTGCTCAGACACCCCCATATGGGGCCGGAAGTCTAGAGACCAACTTAGAGGCAACACCAGACTCCAACCCTTCAAACTCCCTTGTTGAGATGGCATACATACACCAAAAAGAAAAAAGAAGAAACCCTAACAGAGGGAAAGGGAGAGAATTTAGTTGTTTATTTAATTATATAAAGAAAAGATATTCCTTTTTAATTGTGAAAAATATAAATATAAAAAAAGTAATGAAATTTGCCTGAATTATTAATTTTTTTAGTTTGCAGTTGTTTCTGAGATTTTTGAATCTCTATTCATCTTTGAAGATTTTGTAAATTTTTCTTTTTCGTTCTGTGTTATCAAGAAAGGGATAATTATAAATCTTTTCGTTCCAAAATTAAAAATCAATGGATAAATATCGAGAATGGAAGTTAAAATAACTAGTAAGCGATACTAACCATATCAAGAGTACCGTCACCTGTCTCTTGTGTACATTATACATATAAATCTAGAAATAAATTTATTTCAACATCTAGAAACCTTGGGAATTATCCACACACACAAATTGCTAAACGCACTTATTTTTCATATTTGATTGTTAAATTTGATTCTCACTGTAACATTGTGTCAGAAATGAACAATACAGTAACATTCAATTTCGACAGTGAGAGTTAGACATGGCAATACCAACATATTCCTACAGGAACATTTGCATTATAATGGTGAGCTCCGAACAGAATTCAATTATCCACTTAAAAAAAGTTATTTGGAGTATACACAAATGAGATATAAACGGGTAGGGACCAACCAGAATGAGCATGTTCAAACTAACCACAAGAAAACAGAAATGAAATGGGGGAAAGACAAGTGAAATGCCGAGCAAAAAGAGTCACAGCCCTCATCCCTTTTTTCAGACTATAAAGACCTCATCAATGATCCAGCAATAAGTGAAACTTCTGTACATCAGTCTGAACAGTAACAAACATATTACCGTCCAAACCAACCCCTAGGAAGCTGACCTTCACCTTCATTCATCAACTTATCCAGCACAACGTTCAGGTCAACTGACTGGCCGTTCTCCGTAAGCTTTCTAACGGTTGCCCTCACATGGTCTCTGGGAAACCCCATAGTTGTCACTTTATCAATCACATCATCAATGGGAACCCTGTTTCCAGTCCCGGAAGAACCTGAACCAGCGCCAACCGTAGAAGCAGCAGGCAAGGCGTGGGGCAGTACCCGAGCAGTTGGCATCTGCGGATAACCACTTCCACCACTTTGAGCTGTGGTAGGAGAATGAGGTTTAACCCCAGATGTATATTGAGAGGGCAATCCACCATAGTGAAACTGTTCACTAAGCCCAGATGTCAGACCATATCCAGAGGGAAAACTCGAACTAGGCCGACTGGACGGTGGTGGCTCGTACCCATGAGAGGGTGGGGCCCCATAGAACTGCTGGGAGGGAGGTGGACCAGTTGGTGGCTGAGAGGGTGGTTGGCGAAGGTTGGGAGGGTAGTTCTGAGAAGGAACGTAAGGTGGCTCTTCAGAATGGTGGCTCAGCGGAGGTTGGAGTTGAGCAGGATTAACAGGTGCAAGAGATGGGTGCTGTTGGGGCGGTTGGGGTGGTGGCTGAGAGAACTGTGGTTGAGGAGTTGGTTGGTATTGTTGAGGTTGTGGTATGGCAGAAGGGGGAAGTTGCTGCTGACCAGGGTATTGCTGGTTTTGTGGTTCTTGGGTTTGACCTGGTGCCGGGAAGTAAGGGTCTCGCTGGGGGACAGAAGTGATCTGATTTTGAGGAAATTGGTTTGGAAGTTGAACTGGTGGTGGCAGGTTCTGCTGGGGGGCTGGTTGTGGAGGAGCATTTGGAGAAGAGAAAGAAGGATGTGGTGGTGGAATGTTAACCGGAGGAGGAAGCTGTTGTTGGGATTGTTGAGGAACATTCGGAGAGGAGAAAGAAGGATGTGGTGGCGGAATGTTAACAGGGAGAGGAAGCTGTTGCTGGGATTGTTGAGGAGCAGATGCTGCTGGCTGCACAGGATCCACATGCACTGTGTTCTGAGTTTCTTGATGCTGATCTACATTAGATAATTGAACCTTCGCAAGCTGTAGCTGGGCCTCAACTATTTCTTGTTTGTCCTTCAAAACCTGGACCCCAGATTGTACCTGCATGATTTTTAATAAAAATATAAGAGCACAATAAAATGGTCCACGAATTATGAAGCAACATAAACCATATGCTCAAATTTTTGTTCCCCTGACACGTGAAAGCAAGTAATCAGTTTGACTAAAGAGATTTCGTTCCATGACAACATGGAATCATCCACTACGCCTAAACCAGTTTGACTTGTATGCATCTAATGTTAGTAAGCAATTTGATTTGAAATTGAAGCAGAAACACCATTAGCATTAGCAAATGTTAACGGGAAATGGTATGTTTCTTTACTCCTGAGTTTGCTATGCCACTAGAGTAACTTTAACACAACAAATATATATATATATATATATATATATACTCGACCTAAATACAAAATGCAACCAAGACGTTAAGCTAACACCAACACGAAACACATTACAATTAGAGAAGATAGGGAAGATACCTCTCTTAGAATATTCTCCAACTGCCTCATCTTCCCATCAGTGCTTCCATGATTGTTCCCAACTGATACCTTCAAATCATCCACAGAATTCTCCAGATTACGAGTTCTACTTTCCAGTTGTGTCAGTCGAGCACTAACGCCATCCAAAACATGTAGCAAATTATCCGCATGTTTCTTCATGGTCTTATCAATCTCAGCCATGATTGTAGAAGAATCAAATGAACTTTGGTCCTTCTCCAGAATGAACTTCGCTGGTTCAACGGAGTCCAGAGAACTATAATTCTGTACAAAATAAGAATCACTATGAAAATGAACAGCAAGCAAATTTGTTCATAAAGACCCTATACCAAAAATGAGACATTATTTAGATAACCTGTAATATATTGAAAATTTAGAAATTAGATCAAAGCCTCTAGAAAAGGGAACAAAATCAGAAGAATATTATTCATAACAACGCACCAAGATCATATCACAGACATAAGATAACCTATAATGCCCTAGTTCGTCCCATGATTCCCTAGAACATATGATTAAAAAGCCTCCACAAAAGGGAACAAAACCACAAGGCAACCGAAGATATAAAAACAACCTAATTTCTTTGTACACGAACGGAAAATAGAGATTGAGAGTGAAAGGAGAAAGGAAAAAAATAATGATCAACAAAGACTAAGATCACGTTATAACCATTTTTATCAGCCTAGTTCTTTAGCAAACTCCAAAAGGTATGCAATTCATTAGCTAGTTGATACTGCCTATAAAAACCTTGAAAAAATTACCCTTAAAAAAATAACAAACTTTTTTTTTTTTTTGTGTGCGAGTGGTTTTTTGCTCAGAATTATGAACTTGATTTGATATATGAGGTCGTGCAGATTTCTGAAGAAACCAAAGTTGCTAGACCAAAGTGTACTCTGTTAAAATTAGACCTAATAGCACAGTTGCAAATACGAGGTTTTCGCAATTGCAAATTAAAAGACGTTAAGCACTCCAATAAACATAACGATAATGCAGAGACCAAAAACCCTAATAATTTGCATTGCTTGATAATAATCTAGGTTTCGAATAAAGACCCGATTAATAGTGAGATAAACCATAAAAAGATATTAGGACAACGAAATATTACTGTCTTCACCAGAATTCAGCAGCCACTGCTGCAAATTGTTCGCAATTCTTACATTTTTCTTATTGAAAACATTAGATAAACCTAAATCCTCCTAAAATTCCGATCGATCATAGAACTCCTTTGAAAATTCAGATAATGATAAAATCCTAAATCTACCCTAATTTGTTTGAGAAAGAGAAGGTGATAGATACCCTGAAAGGAGAGCCAGTTTTGGGCTTGGAATCGCCGGGGCTCCAAGCCCTAGTTGATCCTCCGATAGCCGGTGCAGAGTCGAAATTCGGAGGCGGCGAAGAAGAGGCTCCGAGACCGGCGATTGGGCGAAGAGGCTGGAAATCATAGCTGGGGAAGATTTCTTCCTTCTTGGAGATTCCATTGCCGGTTCCGCCATGGCCGGTCTGATCTTCGTCTTCGCGGGGATGGCTCATGAGGTCGATGAAGTCCTTCATCTGCGGCGACGATGATCCCTGCGATAGATCCATTATCTGTTTGTCCATATACGGCGTCGTATTCATCGATCGGACAAAACAGCACGAGAAACTTGATGTTTGTTTCTGGGATTTGGAGAAGTTAATCGAGGTGTTGTGTGACTTGTGAGGAAAACTAGTTCGAGTGGAGAGAAGCTTTCTGCTCTTTTCTCGAATTTCGGTTCCTTAGTGACGACGTTTTATTTGGTCATCAATGTATTAGCATTTTGTTAGTCCTTACTCCTTGGCATATGAATATTATAACTTTCTGTTTTTTAACGTGCTTTGGGTGTTCATTGCATAGATTAAATTGGATTAAAAGAATTTTGAGATTGGTTATGAAGTTATAGATTGAAAATTTTTCAATTTGCATAATCTGCTGAACTATATATATTTTTCTATATATGCTTAAATAACATATGTAAGATTTTTTTTTTCTATTATGTAATACATATAATTTAAGTATACATGTAATTACGTATAGAATCTCAATATTATTTAAATTTTATGTTATGTTATGTTTGTGTTTAATTTTATGATAATATTGAAAAAATAATAATAATAATAAATGGCCTATAAGAGTCAAGGTGTAAAATATAGGCTAATCCACGAAAGGACATTTGGTTGGAGGATTTAAACCATGTGATTCAAATCATTTTTGATTTATTTGAATTTTTTGTGAGAGAAAATATTGTAGCGAATCACGAATCATGATTCGAATCAAGGAACGAATTCCTCTACCAAACATCTTCAAATCGCAGAATTCATTGCGAATTGAAATAGTTTGGGGGGTCTAACGGATTGATAATGGATTGAGATTTTTACAATTCGCAGTAACGAATTGGATTGCGGATTGACCCTTAAGTATGAAAAGATGGGAGGTAACGGAGATCACTTTTATTCCACCGCATACTTAAGTATGCTTTTTAAGAATGACTGAAACTAATTAAGCAATTAAGTAATTGGATTATCGCTCGTGCTTCTTCATTTTGTTATTTGTTTTTATTTTTTATTTTTATGAAAGATTATGGCTCGTGTTTCCTTGTTATTAGACAATAGTTATAGGAGAAATTTTGGAAGATTTTATGAGCAAAGTGTTAGGAAAATAATATGGACGAATACAAAGAAGAACGACAATATGTTATGGAAAAACAAAAATAACGAAATCATTACAAACACTAAATCAACCTTTCTACCAAGCTCAGAAATGGAATTACAAGGATGTTGAGGCACGTAAACCACGCTTTCGTTAAAACAGATTCGTCCCCTCTGGCGAGTGCTTGAGGCAACGTTGGACGTCCGTCTCTCATGATACAACGACAACTATGGTAGCTCGAAGCACTATCGGAACCGTCCGGCGAACTAGAACTCGGACCTTCCCTCTATCACCAAAACTGAACTACAAAAATAGATGCGCAAAGAGCTTGGAAAGAGAAAGCCGAGAGAGAGGAGAAGAGATTTCGGACTTGTGTACATGTCCTTCATGTGGTGCATGGCTTTTATAGGCTCTCGGAATAAGGGTTACAAAACATGACATTATGGGACTTAATCGCACATCTTAAGGGTTACAAAACTGATGGCATTACCGGCCATTAAGTCCACCATTAAGCATACCATTAAGCCTCCCTTTAATCACCATTATGCTCATTTTCCAGCCATTAAGCACAGCATTAAGGTTAGGGCAAACGGCTAGAAAAGTCTTGGCTGAATCAAAAATAAAAATTGCAAAAGTAAGCTTGCACAGAGCGAGTTTTCTAGTCCGGCTTTTGTGTCCGCAGGTCGCGGGCACACACATTGAGCCCCAAACCCGTTGGGACTGTGATTCGCATGAGAGAGCCTCTTTGGTATACATACTTACCTAGGCTTCAAAGTACAATCAGTTATAAACATCACTATGGCTCCATTCCTAGCCAATGTGGAATTTTGCAATTTTCCAAACCAACTTAACCATTTCAAGTTGCATTCTTAAAGCATAAATTTCTCATTTACCCGATATCCATTTTGAGCGTATAAATATCCGATTTCAATCTCCTTGTGACAGAGAACATAAATCTATCAAGACCCGTCCCAAAAATATATTGAGCCCCATTCGAATATGGGCCTCAAAATGAACCTTTAAAATGGCTTAACAAGCCATTTTGTCCAACACAAAGGACGAATAAAACACAATTGTTCATAACTTACTGAAACCAAGAAGATTGCTGAGAAAATAAAACTTGGCATTACTCGTACTTCACTTAATTAGTTACACGCAATTGCTTCTTAACATACATATGACAAGTCGTCAGTTCACTTGCCTCTAAACATATGTCATTACCTTGCAAGGAAATATAGTAGTAGTTAATTAGTATTAGTAGCCTTAAACTTAGAATATGTACTCAACGGTGGATAGCTTGGAAGAACTAGGCCATGGGACTTGAATCACGACCATGTGTTCTTCATATTGGAACTCGACTTCTCTTCCATCAACGTGGCAAGCCGCCGGCTTTTCCGATGCAAAAACCCTCATCTCTCCGGAGCCCCTAACCCCGATTTGGACGGAGCTCTTCTCATCATCAAAGGCCAATGATTGGATGGCACCACCGGTGTTTAACATGTTCACTAGGCCTATAGGAGCAAAGTGGACAGACTTTTCAGCGAAAACAGTCACGGGTGCGACTGTAATAAGCTCAAAGTTGAAGGGCTCCAGTGATATTTCGACACTTTCGAAGGGATTGGAAAGGACAAGCTTCTTGGCCTGGGAAAAGTACATGGCGAAAACTCTCACACCCTCAATGGGAATTGGGCTCTTGCCACTGTTCCACTCTATGTCCTTGGCACTAGCCTTAGCGGTCACCAAGTGGGAATATTGAGAGGCACATTGGTTGCGCCTAGTCTCACGAGACCATCCTCCTCCTTGGCAATTGAATGCCCCAACAACTCCAGTATACTGCAACAAAACAAAAACACAAACACACATCATAAGCTACAAGCCTACCAAATGTGTATGAGGCCCAACTATTAAGTAAGAGTGGTTCGTGGCTCGTTACAGTGTTTTCTCTCACAAAAAATACACGTAAACCGAGAATAGTTCTGAATCATGATTTTGAATCCATGAACCATTTTTATTGACCTTCGACTGGTTCTCCGGAGTGGCAAAAATCTTAATCCTCTTATCAAGTTAAAATTAAGATAAAAAATCGGGGATCTAACATCATTTTCTCCTTTAGGACAAATATATTGTGAATAAAAAGCATGCAATACTTGAATGGACCTAAGGATGTTTGGTTTAGTGGCATCGCGAGGTTTGGAAGGAGGTTGGAGGTTCAATCTCGTATTGTATCAAAAAATTATAAATATACACTTGAATGGGAAAAAAGATATAATAAAGCAAACTACCTTGTTGAGGTTCCAAATTTTGAGCATGGTTTTGCCATCATGGAGAGGGTCCTCAAAGAGGCAGTCACGAGTGGGAAGGGCATAGTATTGGCATCTCAGAATGGAGCCATCAGGCAAAACAAGCTTCTTAAGCAAATCAAAGTCATGTTTCCCAACAGAGTCACTAACATAAATAGGACCTCCAGAGATGGCCCTGGACGCAGCATGAAACGCGGCGCATGGGTGGGTAGACTGGAACATGTCCCAGTCAGGGTGTATGAAATTGCCCATCCACAAACTGTTGTAGGCACAGTGCACCATGTGGCACCCCTGCAGCCAAAACGCACCGTTTGGATCGCCCGACGGATCCGTGCACCAGAAGTCATCACCTGTTTAATTTGTCATTAGTTAACATTTAGGTTCTGTTTATTTTACCGATTTAAGTTTAGAATTCGAGTTTTGCTACAGTGAAAAACTCTCATAAATAATTACATATAACTTTTTTACTGCAGTAAAAAATTCTCACATAAAGTCACATCTCAATTCAAATTTAAAACTCAAATTAACGAACTAAACGGACTTTTAATTAGACCCCGGAAAATAAAACTCATTTATAATGACAGATTTAAATTAGAAGAAAAAAAAAAGAAATTATAAATAATTTAAGTGACGTACCAACACGGCCTAAAGTAATGGCCTCTGTTCCGAGGAACATGAAGTCGTTGCAGTGCTCCATGCTGGCAATAACACCGTTGCCGTTGAAGTGTTTCCTGACAGAGGATGTTAGGGCTTTGTAGTAGGCCTTTGCAAGCTCAACTCGTCCACCATAGTTCTCGCATATCATCTCCAAGAGCTGTAGAATAACAAGCGATGTTATTCACAAGAAAAGACTAACGAGAAAAACTAATTAAAAAAATAACGAAAAAGTCGTATAGTTCATTCATTTGTTGTGGTTTTAGGAAAAGAATGCTTGTACTTTTGTGGTATAGCTAGTTTAAAAAAAAAATAAAAAAAAAAAAGAAAGAAAGAGTAAGCCGTAAAATAACCATACTCCATGTTACCTTGAATGTTTAAGATCTATTTGTTTTTTAAATAGAACTAACAAAAAAAAGGTTTCAGGAAAAGGTAAATAATTATGGTCTCATTTATTTTATCGATTTGAGTTTAGAGTTTGAATTTTATTATAATAAAAAATTATCATAAATAATCAAATTTAACTTTTTTGTTATAATAAAAATTTTAATATAAAATCACATTTAAATTCAAATTATAAATTTAAATTCTCTATACTTATTTTTACTAAAAATATAAAATAATTAAAATTTGTCGAAAAAGTAAAAGTAAAACCTTGTAGTACTAAATGAAAAATTGTGTTTACAACTAGCGTGCCGACCAAGTGGGTAATTAGCCATAAAGTCATAACATATAAAGAAAGCGTGCCGACCAAAACGATCAAGGAATTAACAGTAAATCCTATCAAATTTGTTAATCAAAGACAACCGAAATCAGGAGAAACGAATTAAAAAAAAAAAACAACAAGAACAAATAATAAACAAAGTTTTAGTGGTTAATTAAGAAAGTCACTTAATTACATTAGGCCCTACAAAGTGACACGTAGCACGTTTATGTAACAAGAAACGTTAAAGTTATCCCAAATCAAATATTAAACAGAAAGATTAATGAGAGAGAAGAAATACTTACATGAATGACGTCAACCTTGACCCCATCGATCCCGACCGATTCCAAGTGGGAGTGAAGTCCCTCATACATCTCATCAACCTTCTCCGGTGGGACCAGTCCCACACCGGTGCTCACGATCTTATCAACGGCCAGATCCTCCATCGTCATCTCCAACCCCGGCGACAATTTGGGCCTCACCACTTCCGCCTCCGGCAGCCCCGGAACATTGGGCCTCAGCCCACCCCAGTACCCGCAAAGCGCGTGCCACACGTACACGTACTCCACGCTCTCGAACTCCTCCTTCAGGTCCCTCACAAACGCCCCCATGCCCTTCCCAACGGCACTTTTCTTGGGACTCACGTAATCCCTGAACTTGTAATTCTCTTGAAACTTCAGCAATCTGCAAGGCATTTGTTCTCCGGCCACAGCCTGGCCCATTCCCTCCTTGGTAATTGGGTCGGAATCATGCCCAATGGACTGCCAGCCGTCGTCGATCAGGACCAGCCCAGGTGGGCACCCACCTTGGGCCAGGCCCTTAACTCCTTCCAGAACACCCTGCGGGTGCACCGTAAGGTAGAATGCGTCCCACGTGCACCAACCGAATTTGTCCACGATGCCCGGTGGGGTCTTCTCCTCCAAGAGGTTGAAAGTCCCGAGGTGAGTTTTCATGACTTTCATGGCCTCCTTGACCAGACTGTACGGATCATCGCCAGCGTGGAGATAAACGACACTCCGGAACCCGGAGGAGATCGCCGTCGTTGACCCGCTCTCGACGCAAACGGCGACGAAATCGTCGTCGTTTGAGTAGGGCTGGAGGGAGGCCCGGAACGGGCCTTCTAGAAGGGGCAGGATCAGGACGTACGGACGGCCCAATGGTTCGGAGTTCTCGAGGATCACCATTTGGGTCTCGCTCTCGAGGTCCCGACCTCTGGACCCGGTCCAGTGGGTGGTCCACCAGACCTTGAACCGGAAAATGCTCATGAACCGGATGTCTGTCAGCTTGCCGAGGGGCGCCACGTGGCGGCTGCTGGGATTGGCGGCCTCGAAGCCGAGGAAGCAACCGACGGTGGTGCTCGACTTGTGGTCGGTGTACGGTGACGGCGTGTTGTTGACGTTATCAGGGACGTCGGAGAGGATGACGTGGCCATTGGCCAGCAAGTTTGAGCCTTTGACGGTAAACGGAGACGGGTTAGTGCACCCATTCACCATTGCAGTGGCGTCAGAGCTAGCTTTGCCCAAGCTTGGAGGCATGGGAATCGACAGAGAAATTAAGAAGTTACTTCTGTGAGATCTGAGAGAGTTTCTTTTTCTTTTTGGGTTTTTGAATTTGATGAAATGAAGAGAACCGGAGGGTGGTATATATAGAGAAGCTGATAACACGTATAAAGGAGCAATCCTTAGTGTAGTATCAGAAGAAACTTCTGTATTTCTGTAGAATATTGGAAAAGAACGGAAAAAGAATCGTTTCTTGAGGCGATTAGTAAATGAAAATCTTGTGAGTTTGTGGTTTTGTGAGGATGACGAGTTTGGGAAATGCGCAATTTATAGACAAAGCTTTATGGGGTTTGGAAAGTGAGTACGAAGGTGGGTGGGAAAGTAGATTTGAATTCTTAAATCTTTTTTTTTCCGATTATTAATTATTAATGTTGCTAGAGGAATTAACGGGTCATTCTAAAGTGAAAAGTAACGGTTTCTAATTTCTTTCTGTGAAGCAATTATCCATAAAAAATTCATAATTAAAGGAAGAAGGAAATTAACTAATTATCCAAACATAATTGTATGGGGTAGTTGAGGGGGAAAAAAAAAAAGAAAAAACGTCCGGCGTGGTTTTGAGATGAGATGGTGACAATTAACGTATGAAATTAAGACCCTTAAAAAGTTTGATTTGACCAAAGGACAATGACTAATTAGTGATGACTTTTGTATAATTTATGGGCCCCTCTTTTATATATATATATATAAATAACCTTGAGGTTAATCATAAGAAAGAGGGAACAACATGCTGGAAAATTAATTTTCACTAATGACTCTTGAAGATATCAACATAGCGGTCTAGCCAATTTGAGTGTTCAGAAATACAAAATTTTGAGCTTCCTCTAATAAATGGTCTATTTTCACGTATAATGTAACACAATATAAGGTTTTAAGATTAATAAAGTGGTAAAAAAAATGAGCATATTAAAAAATCTATTTTTTATTTCATATTTATGTTTTTTTCAACTCTACTTTTTTTTTGTCATTTTATGTATTTTCAAACTCTCACTTAATTATTATTCACGTGTTAGATTCCATCTAAAAATAGACAATTTGCTGATATCTATGTATTTCAAAAAATCACGGTAGTTACATCTCTATTTTAAAACTAGATAATATATCAAATACCAAAATGAGAGAAGTAAATATACTAAAATGTCAGTTGGTAAATATAACCCAAAGAGAAACATTACGTGTATTTTTTATGAGAGAAAACATTATACCGAACTACGAATTATGATTCGAACTATGACACGAATCCTTGAACTAAACGCACTCTCGTAACCACTTCGTTGATTCGAGTTTGTAATTCGAGTTGAGATGTGATTTTATGTAAGAACTTTTTACTGTAGTAAAAAAGTTAGATGTGACTGTTTCTGAGAATTTTTTACTATAGTAAAACTCAAATTCTAAATTCAAATCGGTAAAGTGAACGGGGCGCATTTAGAAAAGCATTCCGCCACAAAAATCAGCCATACCCAGATGCAGCAAAGCATATAATTTTTTCCTAAAAGCTAATTACCACATAGCAAATAGACCCACCACAACCTCAGATACATTTGTGGCCAGAGTGTACAAATTTACCCAACTGCAGCAACCACATAAAATAAAATTAGAAATCGTCAAAATTAAAAGAAGTTGTAGGTCGATTTGATTTTTTAATTTTAAATTTTTAGAGTTAAAAACTCTTAAAAAATATCACATTTAACTTTTTTTTATAGTTAAAATTTTTTTAAAAAATATCACATTTCAACTCAAATTAAAAATTTAAATCCCCCAAACAACCCAAAGAACGAGACATTTATTTGTTTTTCCTATTTTCTCAACCTTCACGCTAATGGCGTCTTCGACCAAACTAGCATCAATGTTAATGGCGAAAATGATGTTCGATGCACGGACATAGGTATATTCACATTTTTCAGCAGCGAGGGTGCAGCGAGCGAGATCCGACGACCGTGACATGCAGGGATCGAGTTTTCGAAAGCGAGGGCGGAGTGCCATGGAGCTCCACTGGTACGCTCGCCAGCTGCTATGGGGGAGGATCGATCTTTTTGAGCACTCGAAGGACCAAATTAGCAAGCATTGGTCTTTTTTTCTTCTTCTTCAACTCCAACAGCGCCTGGGTGGCAATCTCAGATCTAGCGACGTGGAGGAGGCAATCGACGGCATGATTCGCGACCCATCCGAGCTCCGTCCACTCCAAGATTCGCCGCTGAGCTCAGTTCGTTTCAAGACCAAAGGGTCGCCGAGGGTGAGATCAGGCGTCGGTGAGGGCCAGGGGGCGAGGTCCGGCGCGGTGGTGGGGTGCGGTGGCCACCAGTAGCCTGGTCGGCATTGGTGGTTTTTTTTTTGTTCATTTTTTTTTATAAGTTGTATTCTGATATTTTTTAAATAAATCTAAAAATAATCATGCGCGTGAGATTTTATTATTCTTTGGTAGTCCTTCATATTTTTACCACTAGATTTTCATCCTACGGTCATAATTCGTTCCCTACCGCCGCCTACATCAAAAAAATAAATCGCTTATAAATGATGAACTGTATTCTATGGTACATCCCCTAATTAATTGACATTAAAATAAATCGCTAATAAATGATGAACTGTATGTTGATGTCGTATTCCTGTCCCTGTACAAATACCCAATAGTCATGTAATTGTTTTTTTTTTTTTTTTTTTTGAGATATATTAATTAAAGAAATTTCTAGAGACCACTTTTTTTTCTTTTTTTTTAAATGAGAATTATATTCTAAATCAGAAAATTTAGATCACTAATTTATACGGGAAAGACTCAAGTGCAACTAGCAATTCAACCCGACTACAGAGGTTTAACTAAAACTATCAAGAGAGTAATACGTGTATCGAGTTCCAATGAAAAAAAATTAAAGAGGGACACACCTAATCGAGCACAAAATTGATTCTTTTAAACACACCACAAACACCGTAAAAATCAACGGATAACTCCGATCAGTCAAGATCGAGAGACCAAGAGCACCAAAACCTAACACAATGCCACATCGACACGTGATAAGCGAATAAAACAGAACGATAACGCCGGAATGTGTGGAGACCACCTCTGTTATTATAACAAAAACCCAACTAAACACCCTAAATACCCTAATAAACGGCAAAGACACCGTCACTTTTATTTTACAAATACATAAATCAAAACACAAAAGGTACCCAAATGACACCAATAGACTCTCCACGAAGCCGCCGACTACCACCAAGAGTGGACGGGGGACTGCAGCGTACCGAGTGAACTGAAAAAGAAGCTGAAAAGGAGCCGAGCAATCACCGCCACCAAACGCTGCCGACAAAGGAACAAGCCACACAAACAAAGCCGACACCCCATTTAGCCTGAAGCCCCCACTACTCAGGGGAGAATCGAAACACAAACCAAGAATTGACACTCCCATATGCCCCCAAGCTGCGACCAGACCACTCCCTCCATCATCTTTAACCATCGAAATGTAAAACAACCCCCTTTGAGAGAGCTGGACATTGAGGAGACCTAATCACAGTCACTCTACTACATTAGAACACCCAGCACTGGTAGCCAGAAGCCCACCGAAAAAATATTCTCAAAGCCCGTATGTCCCTCTCATAGCTTGACGTATTCGGAGCTTTACCGAAAAAGTATCACCCGCAGCATATGAGCACCTTTCTTTGGGGCCATGACTATGGAGCACTGCCTGAAGGCGGTGCAAGACTCTGGCCCTTTGATGCCCACTTCTTAAGCAACGCAAGGAAGTAACCAGAGGAAAAGATAAAACCCTATCAAATGGAGAGAGAGAGAAAAAAAAAAACAAAAACGTTTTCATTAATTTTATACGTTAAAATAAAACTAAGAATTATTAGATGGTGAAGTTGACATCATAAAATTCCATAATTAACATACTTTATATATGTAAAAGGAAGTTATTTGGAAGAGTTATTTGGGTGCCTCTTCGATTTTTTTTTTTGTTAGTACACAGTACACATTTAGAGGTGTGATTGGGATTGAATTGCTAAATGTAATGGGGTCTTTTGTGTTTGAATTCGTGCTTGAATTTCTCTTATTTATAATGCAATTACCATTTTTTTTTAAAAGAATTAAGTTATTGGTAAATAGTAACTCATGATAAATCAATTCAGCCTTAATTATATCTAGCATTTTCTTTTAGACAAAATGCAAATGCTGTAGTGCATGACTAGCATCAAATAATATTTATCCACTATATGTATATCAAAGAACTAACTATATTAGTAGGGATCTTCAGCTGTAGAAATTATTGGACAGATTAGCAAAATGAACTAAACAAACAAAGTTGCACATAAAAGAAACAATTAAGAGCATTTAACGCTGCTACCTTTTATGTAATTCGTTCTCATGGATTTGATTAAAAAATTTTATTACGTTTGGTTAGAGGATTCAAATCATGTGATTCAAACCATTTTCGATTTACGTGTATTTTTTGTGAGAGAAAATATTGTAGCGAACCACGAATCATGATTCGAATCAGGGAATGAATCCCTCTACCAAACGGTTAATCAACTTTTGTAAGGCATGCTTTCAACTATTTACTATTTACAAAAGGCAATTCAAGCCGTACTCTATCATTCTAAAAATGTTCTCAATCAAATAAGCTCCAACTGGCTATGAAGATATCAAAGACAAACTTTTAAAATGCTGTGTTGATAGCCATGACCAGTTTTAACATCCCAATCCTTTGTGAAAAAATCAAAAATTCTTCATTTAACTGCCTTTCAAGAAGAACGAAGACATCAATTCAACCAAAGTTAAAAAAAAAAAAATTGTCTATGCAAAAGTTGCTAGTATAGAAAAGGAAGTACTATTGCTATTATCTAATGCCTAAACAAGATCCAATTATTCGTCCACAAACATTCCAAAAGCAAAGAAGAAAGAGAAAAAAATAATAGGAAAATACTAACGGTTCAAATCTCTTGACAATTTAAGGTCATATTTATTTCACTAATTTAAATTATTAATTTTAATTTTATTACAGTTTAAAATTTTCATAAAAAATTATATATAATTTTTTTTATTATAATAAAAAATTTTCATATAAAATCACATCTCAATCTCCAGTGATATTTTGTATGAGTGATCAAATCGCATTATAAGGTGAGGAATAATATTCGTTTGCTGATTGGTAACATGTCGTGTCCTCCGGGTAGACACTCACACTGGTAGACCCCTTTAACTTTCTTCTTCTTTTTTTTTTCTTTTTTTTTTTTAACTTCTTTTTTCTTTTCATCTGAAATTTCTTTATGCATTTGGACGCCCTTTACTTTATAGAAAGCAAACTGTATTCCCCTAAAAGTCTGTCTCGCCACGTAAATTATCAGCTTCGTGAATGATCCTTGTGTAAATAGAAAGATTCAAAAAACAAAAATAAAAAAGAAAAGAAGACAGGAAAATTTGTATGTAAAACGTATGTCATATATATATATATATATATATTTAACAATGATGTCATATTTTCCAATAGAGGGCGTTTCCATTTACCAAATTTTTCTTTATTTTAGTTAGAATCCGTTCGATTGTATCTTAAAATTGTGAATATTTAAAAGTTTTCTTTCCATTTTTTATTGAAAGAGAAAAGAAATATGATTTTTAGTCACCAAAGAAAAATAAAGATTCAAGACAAATTTGAAAATATATTATCTTTTTTCCTAAAAAAAGTTAATATTAGAAATTACGTAATGCTTATTCTAAAACTATTTGTCTACACAACAGTGATATTCTTTGTCTATCTATTCATATTTGAATTCTTATCTAATTATTCAGGACGTAATCCTGAGTGTGAAGAATAAAATACTTTAAGACCACATTTTTTTTTTTTAAATATTCACAATAAGTAGAGACACATAACCTCAAAAAGCATATCGACCCCAAGACTTAAAAGAGAGAGAAAAAAAAAAAAAGATGGAACCATAAGTAGACCCACTAAGACCTTATAAATTAGCTCTTACAATATTTGTATTTTTATTTGAACAGATGTATTTTTTTTTTTTTTATATATAGAAATTGAACCGATGTAAATTATTTCATGATTGTTCCATATTATCTACTTTTCTTTAAGGGGAATATATCGTCTACTTTTTACTATTTTTTTTATTCTTTGAGGGGAATTTTGCTAGTGCTTATATATATATATATACATATATATATATATATATATTATAACATATTCACATAAAAGGACAGAATATGAAAAAGAAAGACCTTTTATCTGATTCCAAAATTCCATTTCTTCTATTGATTCCTCTGCTTTTCACTTTTCAATGTATCGCTCTTTCACTTTTCAACTGCTTCCGAGTAAATGGGATATCGCAAAACATTAAACTCTAGAAAAAGGTTTTTATACCAAATACCCCTTAAAGAAATTATTTCCTTTTTTTTTTTTTTTTCTTCTTTTTGATGTACTTTCCACTTGTTTTTTTTCATAGCATCTTAAAAGGACAATAAAAGTGAATATTCTTATACAAAACGTGTGGGCTTGTGGGCTTTGAAAAAAAAATTTTCGGGCCTCTCTCCCACTGCAGCCTCTACTACAGTGCCAAATTGGTTTTTTAGTTTAATTTTTTTTTATTTCCTTTTTCTCAATTTTATTCGGTTTTAATAACTGTAGATGCTCGCAGCCGTTTGATGGCGTGCCGACAATTGCCACGTGTAGGGCTCTGATGCCCAACTCCACCGACAACTACAAAGTCATTACTACTCAGTTTAAAGAAGATAAAACAAATAAGGATAATGTGGGACGTGGAATGTCCAATACATGCAACGTGGATATATTATGTTTTATTTTTTATTTTTTTTGCTAATCACGTGGATGTATTAAACTTATTGGGGAAGAAAACGTTGTACTAAAAAAGTCCAAAATTACTAGAAGTCGCCGACGGTCAAAACCGTTTGCTGCAATGGATCGACTAACTATTGTAGACATCAAAGATAACATATTAAATGATACCCCACGTAAGGTTTGTTGAGTTAATTTATGTGTATTTTTTATGAGAAAAAATATTATAACGAACTATGAATTATGATTCAAGTTATGGTTTGAATCCTCTAACCAAATATCCCATTAATTTTATTAGTGTTGTTGAACTTTCTAATCGGCAAGATTAATAGCTGTTTATGATAATTAAGTTATAGTTTTGAAAAAAAAGCGGAAAATAACACTTAATTTAAAAGTGCTTGGATCCATTGTGATGCTAAGCAAATTCTAAATACACAAATGGAGAGTAGAATGGATAAAGTAAGCAAAATTAAATGAGATAATTTGGTAATTTTTCATGTTTAAACCTACAATCGCGTTGGTATTGAAATTTGCCCCTTCCGAGGCTTGTTTTGCGTGAGGATTAGCTAGAATAATTGTATTGGAATGGATTGAATTAAACTGAATACGACCATATACTTAGGTATATATTTCCTTGTATTTGGTATATATTGTTGGACTTATAAGAGACGGGATTATGAGTTCAGCAAAAAAAAAAAAAAAAAAGAGAGATGGGATTATAAATAATGGTCCCGTTCATTTCGTCGATTTGAATTTAGAATTTGAGTTTTGTTATAGTAAAAAATTCTCAGAAACAGTCACATCTAAGTTTTTTACTACAGTGAAAAGCTCTCACATAACATCACATTTTAACTCGAATTAAAAATTTAAATCAGCGAACTAAACGGGCCCGTACTTTTCAAGATTTTCTATAATAAACTATACATATTTTTAAGTAAAGATAATAAAAAAATGCTTCGACGTGCCTATTGATCGGAGGGAAAAGAAAAGGCATTAAGAGAGATTAAAATATTTTACTTCCGTAGGATAACATATCCTGTGTATATAAAAAGGATTATAGATCCCCACCAAACCAGGAAAGCATCAAATCATAATCAGGTGTCAAACATAACTAACAAGATTAGGGACGAGTATTAATCCATTCTCATCCGTTCATAGTTCATCCATGCTTCACATCAAACACAACCTAATTGTCCAAATTACAATCATGCCCCTCGTTTTCATTTGGTATTATACTATATAGGCCCCAAGCTGCGACATTTTAGTGAATGGGCCATAGAGAAAAATCTAATGATTTAGGGTTGTTCTTTTGGAGTAAAACTCAAAAAAAGTTTGAACTCAAGTTATAATTTTATTTAAGTTCATGTTCGTTTGTAAAATTTGAGTTTGAACTTGAGTTTTAACTCGAGTTTGAGGCTAAAATCTGAGTTTAAGTTTCTACTTAAACTTAAGTTCTTAAACTCAAACTCAAGTTAATGAACACTATTTTTTCTATTATTAAAAATGTCATAACTTTTTCGTTTTAATTCCGATTGAGATTATTTTTTTTCTATGCGTTCACAACGAAAAGACGAATAAAACCTCACACATATACCCTATTAAAATTTTTTATTACCATTGAGTTTTTATTAAAATACTATTTAAATACAAATTCAAATTTTGACCAATTCAAATACAAACTCAAATAGATTCTCATTTCAAATCATAACTCAAATGTGTAAGCCCATTCACTTCGCTGATTCGAGTTTGTAATTCGAGTTGAGATGTGATTTTGTGTGAGAGTTTTTTACTGTAGCAAAAAAGTTATATGTGATTGTTTATGAGAGCTTTTTACTGTAGCAAAACTCGAATTCTAAACTCGAATCGGCGAAATGAACGGGGCTGTTTCAACTCAAATTATAACTCAAATTCAACTTAAGATCTACACTCAAATTACCATAACTCAAAAATGCAACCGAACAATTCTTAAAAAATATCACATCTAACTTTTTTTATTATAATAAAAAATTATCAAAAAATATCACATCTTAATTCGAATTAAAAACTCGAATCCACGAGGCCTTAACAAACTTTATTTTGTTTAACATGCGTCATTAACGCGTTTGTAAACCAAATAATATTATTGGTACTTTTTCCTCTTCTCAATGGTGTAGGACCGTAGGTAGTGTTTGTCTTCTTCTCTGGCTATAGAAGGCCAACTAGGAAAAAAGAAAAGAAAAAAAAAAAGATAGAGAGAGAAAGTTTGTTTTGTTAATTAAAACTCAACACCTGGCAGTAATATATATATATATATATATATATATATTTGGTTCGTTGGAATTTAGGAAGCACCATGCCCACATTGTTGTGCCACCCCAATCCAATTTCAAACGCACAGATTTTTTTTTTTTTTTGGGTGTGCAGGTGGATCCACGAAAATCATGGCTTAACAAGATTTTTGTATTATTATTTATTAGACAGCCTTTATGGTGAAACTCCAAAAAACTTTCACCAGTAGAACTTTTTTTTTTTTTTTGACCGTTTGATTAATTTTTTAACAATTAAATTTGTAGAGAAAATAATTATATATAACGCGCTGTAAATTTTTAATATTAATTTACATAAATTGAATTGTTAAAAATTTAATCCAATAATTTAAATTAGATGTTTCACCAATAAAAACTTCTAAAGGTTCCGCCATATAATTTACCTCATTATTATTACTATTATTCACAAAACGAAGCCGAGGTTTTGGTCTCTTTTTTTGGATAAACAATTATTTGTTCAAAATGTTGGAAATTTGAAATAAATGTTACGGTGATGTAGGGGATAAGAAAACTGCAAATACTATATTAATGGAGATTGACAAATCAATGTCTCTGCTTTTATCTTTGTCTCAGTCAATTCAAAACGAACCCCATATAACCAAGGAGGGAAGTCAACAGGGCACCGTCACCACCTCCCCTGGCCGGACTCCAGTTCAGAATTGTGTAGATAAAAAAAACAATTTATACCCAGCGCTATCGGTACCTTATCTTCTAGTTTAATACACTTTATTATAAGGTCCTGTTAATTTCACTGATTTGAGTTTAGAATTTGAGTTTTACTACAGTAAAAAACTCTCAGAAACAGTTACATTTAATTTTTTTACTACAGTAAAAAGCACTCACATAAAATCACATCTCAACTTGAATTCTAAACTCGAATCAGCGAAATGAACGGGACCGTGTTTCAATAATCTCATTTGGATGCCTTATTATTTCGAAAAACTTATCCTCAATGCCTTGAATTTGTCTTTTAAATATGTTGTTTTTTTGGTTTTAGTCTGAAAAGTGAAAACAAATTAAAAAGAAAACTTATTAAAAAAATATATTTCTTAAAAGGAGGGGGGGAAAAGTTCATGATGTCTCAAAAATGAAACTTTGTGTTTTTTTTTAAGTATATTTTAGACTTTAAGTGCAACAACTTTATTTCATGTCACAAAAAATAAATTCAAAATTACCCAGATGTATTTTTTTTTCCAAATAAGAGGATATACCAATGGAATTTTCTAACTATGAGGGTACTCATTTAAAACAATTTTTAAACAAAAAAAAAAAATCTAATACAAAATGAAAGAAACCTGACTACTTAGAAATGTGAGAGCCATAATCAGTATAGTTTTATCTAGATCTAATATAAAAAAATACACACAAAATATATGTCAATTTCATAAAGCGTCTATTGGCACCTCTTTTTTAACTTTTCACACACACTTCTTAAACTACTCCCATGAAAAAATAGAAAATTTACTCTTCAAAGTACATAAGTCTGAACTTTTATCATTTACTCTTGATAAATATCATTTTATTAATATAATTATTTGACTAAAAAAATTATGAATCAAGAATAAATAGTAAAAATTATGACTTATACAGTTTCAAAAGATATCTGTCAAAAATTTCAAAAAAGTCCTCACAATTAATCACCTCAATTATATTTTTTATACACACATTTTTAAACCACCTTCATTCTACTTGTTAACTCCCTTAAAATTTTAAAAATGTATTTTTTTTGTCATCTCGCCAATCAAACTTATCCTTTTCTTTTTCTTTTTATTTTTCATATATATGAAATTGAAGTGTTTTTTTGGAAGAAAATATGATTTATAAGAACATTACGCTACAGAATAAGATTTTTTTAAATTTTTTATTATTATTATTTTTGCAATGTCTCCTCCGTTATTGAAGATGATATTGAAAGCCAACTTTTAACATTGAAGCATAAATTACTTGTAACTTACAAAAACCATGATCATATGGAGTCTTCTGGACTTTCGGCAGCGACAAAATAATTTGAATCCCAGTAGAGTAGAGTAGGAGACGTATGCAACGACCAAAAAAAAAAATACTGAATATGCCGACTAAAGTAGTAGACGTAAAAAGAAAAAAAGAAAAAAAGAAATAGTGAAGTGCACATGCCGGCGGCTCTTTCACGAATCTATTCCTTCAAAAAATGTTCTTACGAATCATGAATATTTTAGAACTAATGATATAACCATCTTAAAAAAAAAAAGAAAGAATTTTTAAGAAAAAAAATTTAACCACGTACCTTTGTGTAAGAATACTCTTTTATGTTAGAATTCAAAACTTATTCTTCTAAAACATTAGGACAGTAAATTTTAGAAGGTAATATGTTTTTTTTAATGATAGAGTATGTAATAAGTATTTTCTTAAAATTATTATTGAAAATAGTATAAAATAGGTCAATATGAAAAGCTTAAGGAAGTATATAGGCCAACTTTTAGTTATAGAAATTAATAGGCCATAACTTGTCAAGTTATGGTTCATAACCAGATAAGTTATGGACAAACTTGTCAAGTTATGGTTCATAGCCAGACAAATTATGGATAAAAATCGTGATTTATAGACAATAACTTGTCAAGTTATGGTTCATAACTAGACAAGTTATGAATAAAAATAGTAATTTAACCTATTTATTAACTTATGTAAACTATTGGCCTATTAATTTTAATTCATTTCAAGTCTTGGTCTATTTTTCGACGCACAAAATGGGCAATAATTTTATCTTTATAAACCGAATAAACACGAACTATATTATTAAGCTTTTAGCGGACTTAGCTTAAGTAATGAAAGCTTCTTTTACTCAAAAAAATAATAAAATAAATAAATAAGTACGAATTAAATTAGAAACAAATCTTCAAAAATTACTTAAATAATAGGAACACAAACAAAGATTGAATGGAGAACTGTACAATTATGAGATTTTCTCCAACTAAAACTGGAAGAAGCATAGAGGACAAGGCCAGGCTGCGGCTTCTTCCTCTTTGTTTTTTTTTTTTTGGTTGGTTATTGTTGTCCGAAAACAAGTATGACTCGGTCCCTATGTAAAGTCCACTGTGGGTATAGGATTTTAGTTGATCTAACATGCCCAGTCTTGGTCTTAGAATGTTAGTGATCACTGGTTCTCTACGTTGGGCCATTTATTACGCTTTCAAAACGGGATAAACTAATTACCCTGCCATGATTGCATAAACACACGCTTTTGAAGATATTGAGCTCACATATTTCAATATTCATATCACATCATGCAACGTCAATTAAACTATTTTATCTGTTATAACTTTTCAACTAACATTTTAATTGATATGACATTTTAATTAACATGATATTATTAAAAGGACATGAAAGAGAACATGAATATGACAAAAAGAATCGATTCCGCTTTTGAACTGGTATGTACATAAAGAAAAGCGCTTTTATTATTATATATCTTCAACGAGGAATAAATCTATGCATTATACTCCATAATTAACATCCCCAAACTCCTCCCGTAGACATACGGCTCTTCTTATTTCTCTTTTGCACTCACGACTTGTTTCATATGGGTTAAGAATCGACATTTTAAGCTATGTATAAAGTATAAACTCTCACTATTTAGGATATACTTGTCGCTCCATTTAAAGCTCCAGTGCTGACTGCTAGACACAAGTCGTATAACATAATATAAGTATGCGGAACTGGTTCAATTTTACGAAGGTATAAGAATGCGACTAATATACAGAAGAAATAGAACAAAAATCGCTAACTATACGACTCATGTTTCTCTGCATTTCCCCATTGGTTCATGATTAAAGATGAAGATGTCAAACTTACTGTATTGATAAGCCTGAGAGCAGCAGGCCGTGTAAATTTTCTGGCAAAAAGAAAGCATGGGGCTGGGTTTCCTTCGCTGGTGCACCATTCTCTACGGTACTCGGTCTCGTAATAGATGTTATCTATCTCCTGCAAAATAGATATATTTGTTTTGTATGCTTTCCTACCCCAATTTTGATAAGAAAATGTAATCTAATGTGGAATTGAATCTATAGAAGATACGCGACGGTTCACACTGAGAGTTGTCTTTTTTTTTTTTTTTGGATTGAAAACATAAGTGTGCGTTCTACTAAATTTTGAATATCTTGTTTGCTCAATCAAAGAAGACAATTGCATAAATTAGAAACCATGAGTTTCGAATACAAAAGAAAACATGGAATATTCTTATTAGATTGTACACGCAATGCGTACTCAATTTCCAATGGCATGAAAAAATTACAGCACATTTATTAATAAGAGAAGCTTTCAAGTTTAGTTGAAGTTTTAAGCAGAATCTTGGGAGAACCTTGACAGAGAAGAACCCTAGTAAATTTAATCAACTTTAAACATATCCTTTTGTGGCTAGGCCATTGGTACAGTAAACATTTTGCTTTTGAATGATAAAAGTGTAAATCTTTTGCATTTTTGAATGACTGATTGGCTTCTGAGCCGCTTTTCCCAACATAAAAAAGAATAAACTAGCCGTGCTCATATGGATATGATAGCTTTGTCCTTATTTGAAAAAATGGCTGCATCACATTAACATACCTTTATAGATTGTATAAGCATGGGAGTAGCATCTGAAAACTTGTAAGTCACAGGATGCCATCCACGGCGTTCACGGTCTTTAGAGGATGATAGATCCCATGAAGAATGTGTCAACGATCTTCGTGTTATTTCTCCTTCAAGGCCTTCTTGCTGAAATTTGTAAAACTGATTATTCAGAAATACAAGCTTTTATAAATAAAAACAGTGCTTAGACTTTGAACCAAAAATAAGAGACGGGAGAGAGTGCTAAAATATTCGCTGAAATGACTCTCCATAAAAGTTTTATCAGAATCAATAAAGCTCACAATAGTAACAGAGGATAATAACTTACAGCTAGTAGTGTCTGAACGTAATGTTCATCTGGTATACAATTATGCTCCTTCGAAGCATCTGCTGGCTGCTCATGACACAAGTTAAAACAAGCTTGAAATTATCTCACAAATCCTTTTCGATAAATGCTATCTAAACATTACAATTAAATTTTTACATGGGAATGTGACATGAAGACTAAAATAATAGCAGGCAAATGCACTCTATACAAAAAAATTTGAAGGTGTGAAACCACCTTTTCAGGGAGCTTATGCAGCAACTAAATAGGATAAACAGATCTAATGAGTACTTACAAGGGGACGATCCCGCCAAAACTCAGGAAGTGACCTCCTCTGCATATTGTTGTGCAGAGAAGAAGTAAGAAGAATGCTGAGTTTAACAAGCAAAAAGACTTAAAGGGAAACTTGATAACATTGCAACTAAAAAACTGTCTAGTACCAAAAGGAGCTTGGGAGTACACTTTAAAATTTAGTACCTTATGGAATATCAAATTAAATCAATTGCATGCCTAATACCCGCTGGTTAATGTTCTCCTAAAGAAAGGTAAGATCTATTAAATTAGTTGCAGAAAAGATGTCCTGTTTAAAAGGCTTCCACAGACGCAGCTTTCTTACGAGTACAATATGCTAAATGGCCTTTCCATTTGAGGTCCTAGCTAGTTCACTAGGCGAAAGCCAAATATTTTGGCTAGCATTAACAGATTGGAAGAAATCCTACTTCAGTTAATCATTAGGTTTTGAAAATTTATGAGATCGAAGAGGGTTGCTTCTCATTATGTAAATAAAAGTACAATGGGCCCCCAAATATGCAAATTATTAGAAGCCCCCACTAACTATAGATACGTATTAGGAAAGAAGCTACCATGCCATAAAAAGTAACCCAAAAAGCTAGCAATTATCTAAGATTAGACAATCAGCCAAAACAATGTGAAGATAACTTGCCTTGCAATGCCACTGAAATATAGGGAAGACAGTATCATCTTTCACAACGACCTCTGCATGCTTCCTTGTCAAAACAACCCACTGCAACAAGAGAAAGCAGGAGATAGGAATCACATAATCAGCAGGTATATCAAATGAGCGGAAATGGCTAGGATTTCATTTAATTTGTAATTGAACTTTTCATTATATATATATATATATATACATATATATATGTATAGGAACTACAAACAATCAAAAGAATATCCTACCTGAGATCCTTTCCTCCAGTTATGAACAGGAATAACAGGATCCATTTTCGGATTGTAGCGGCCCTCCTTTGTATCAGCAAAACTGATTCAAGGTTTTGATTCATTAATCCCAAAAAAGAAGGATGCAAGAAGAAAAATTCAACAGAAAATATCTCATACATGCTAATAAGGATTAACTCAGGTTGAGACTGATGGATGAAAAGAACATCCACCCATAGCACCAATCTCTTGAAAAGTTTGAAAACAAATATATAAACACTTATGCGATCAACATAAATCTCCCAACACGCAACATCGCGAGACAAGCTACAATCAATTATATTGGACGTACTTGAATTAACACATCCGAGTTAACTCTCTCACCTGTCTACAAAACTGTTCGGCGTTGACATGACATAGTCATATATATAGCTGAAGTTGTAAAGGGGGATGCAGCTGCGAAGAGATCAAGAAACTGAAATGCTGTTAGATAACAATTAAGTAAAATGAGCATGAAAAGAAAAGAAAAAAAAATTAAGTTGCAACAAAGTTGAAATACTTGTACGAGTATCTGAATAACCAAGACACGTGAAAGGAACAATGCACAAAATCTGCTATATGGACAATCTCACCTGTCAGAAAGAAAAGCAAAACGTTCATTGTAAGTATCTTTTAGTGCACGTCTAAGCAATATACGCTCCGCCTCGATCATACTTGCTTCTCCCCAGTCTACCTGGAATAAATGCATCAAGTTTTTTGACAATTACTTCATTTCCCATATAAGAACTAAGAAAATCAAAAGCGTTACATATGGAGTTTCAGAATGTACTAAAACAAATGTAAATAATTGGCTTAAAATTTGGAGTTTGAGAATTCAGGTTGAGAACCAGCACCTGAATACTATCATTAACTTGACGATTCAAAAAGAATACCGATCTGGTGGTCGCCTTGTTGAACAGAAACCCAGGCCTCGAGTGAACATAAACTGAAAATTTATTCTCTCCTCCCTACCAAAAAAAACGAGGGAACAAAAACTGAAAATTTTTTCTCCCCCCCCTACCAAAAAAAAAAAAAAAAAAAGCTTTCTTTAACTCACATTCCAAAAACAAAAACAATAAGAAAAAGGAATTTTTTGCTTATATTAACATAAAATAGGCTCCAAATTTTCGTATATTTGATAGATATTGGAAATTGCACAATGTAAATTTAGTGAATTAAGCATTAATATTCAAGCGCCATAAAGAAAAACAAAGACCAAAATCAAGAGCTAATTAATTTAGGAATTCTGAACCATTTACGCATGAATTAAGCGAAATAAATGCATGAAAAAAGAAAGGAAGAAAAAAATAATAACCTGAAAGAAAGCGTCCCAAACCATGTCCAGAGGAAGGCGATTTCGAGCGATGAACAAGAAGGCGATCTTATTCTTCGGCTTCTGAGCACGCAACGAAGTCGCGAGCGTCATAATCCGACTATATCGACTCTGCATCAACAACAAGCTTCCGAAACAAAAACCTAGCAATACAACCGCAAGAAATTTCCTCTTCCATTTGTACGTCGATTTCTGCTGAGCTACTTTTCGCTTCATTTAGCTTCATTCATACAATAAGCCAAAAGAAAATACAGAAAAATCCACGAAAATTTAAGGAATTAGCTCATAAATGGAGCCCAAGCTCGTTTCTTTTGGTGGAAAAAACAAGAACCAGATCCGCAGAGCTTGGAGAATTCCAATGGCAATCTTTTGAGGAGTGAGATTCTGATTTTGCTACGATTTTCTTTTTTTGCGCCAATTTTAGGACCAAAAAAAAACAAAAAACAAAAACTTGCTTTGGTTATAAAGCAAAGTGCTTTCGGGATTCTCGTGGTGGGAGACTTTTTTTATGAGTGTGTTCTGGAGCAGAGCATGTGAAGTTTTTGGGATTTAGACCAGAAGAGACCAGACAGTGAAGAGAGAGAGAGGGAGAGAGAGTTGCACTTAGACTGACTTGGCTTCTCTTAGCAAAATGAAGGTTTTTTCTTTTATTTTATTTTATTTTATTTTATTTAAGGTGGGTGTCGTGTAAAGTTGTTATTTTTCTTTTCCTTTTCTTTGTTGCGTGTGATGTAGGGGATGGAGTCCTGTTAAATGATTAAAAGTTTTTTTTTTTTTTAAATTCATTTTTAATAATCCTGTTTTTATTTGTTTCCTTTGAGCAAAAAATAATTCTTATTTTCCTTCTATATTAAAATATTGAAGAAATGTAGTTGATGAATGTTTCTATCATTTCTGTAATTAAGCATTTTTATTTATCTCCATGCAATTAAGATCTTAATCTGTTATCTTTCGTTTGCCCCCCCTAAAGATGGAAGAATCAAGAATATCAATGTTTTAGCCTTTTATGAATAAAAAACAATTCAGGGAAAAAGAAACTTTGTTAAATTAAACCCTCTTTACATGGGGTTAGACGATGTAACTATAAGTTGATTACAAAACAACAATCAAACTGAAAGGGTACACTTGTGACCATTTGGTTTTTGTGCTTCATTTACTGAAATTCTAAACTCGTGACTTGCTATATGCTTAAAAGATTCCAATTGTAGTTTTGGATTTCTATGTTAAAGGAAAAAAACAAAAAAATGGTTGGTCAATCGTTGGCAATGGACCAAATTCATCTAGCGTTTAGGAAATAAATCAATAATTAGATAATAATGAACCAAATAAAATGGGCCAAAATATAAAAATAAAAATGAAATGAGACAAAAAAAATTTAAAAAAATATTGCAAAAATAAACAATCATAACTTATAGCACAGTTGATTGTGACTCTTCCATAACAAACGACAAATAGGAAATAAAGAGAAGAGCACTCAGAGTGCCTTTGGTTGTAATGGGAAAATAGTAATAGTAATGATAATGAGAATTATAATAATAAGAGAATGAAAAAAAGTTGATTCATTTGTTTGGTTGTAATTTTAAGAATACTATAAAATGGAACATGAATATTTTTATGTTGACAAAATTATCTTTATGTTATATATATAACACTAATATTTTATATATCAACATAATTAATATAATATATAAAATGTAATATAATATAATCAAAATACTATTATATAATTATGATATAGAATATAACAATAATATTAAAATAATAATTTAAAATTACAACTATATTATAGTAATATATATAGTTACAACTATATAATTTATAACTATATTATACATTATAATATATTATATCATATTATTATAATATATTTATTATATATTATATTATATTGCATATTATAAGATACAACAACTATATAATATATTATAATTATATTAAAATATTGAAAGGTAATTATGGAAAAAATGAAGAGAAAAGCTCAGAATGTATATTTCTCACATGTGATGAAGAAATAGCGATTCAATCAAAATGGGTAAATGATCATTCATTTCTTATAAATTCAATCAAACATCAGACTTGAATTCCATTCCATTATATTTCTCACTTTTTAACCCAACCAAAGGTCACCGACCAAGAGTTGTTACAATCAAATCATTAGCTATTGTTGAGAGTCTTTGTCGAACTTTATACGAGATTGATAATAATTAATAAATTAGTGAGCTGTGGTTTTTGTTGTATTTTGCAAGCAATTCACCTACTAATTGCAGTTGTTGGCAAGTTTAGGTGCCAATATCTCATATTTTTTTAGAATAGAATCTCTCAACGCACTGTCTTTTATTAGCTTTATACTAACATTTTTCTCATATTTTTCTGCCAAATAAAATGAAGATTTCTCAAATTGTTGTAGCAATATTACATCATGGAAATGGTGAATTTGAAGCAAATATTCTAGGGAGTTCAGGAGTTATAAAATTCAGAGTTGACTTGAGAAGGAACAAATCTCATGAATCACACGATGGTCCATTTTACCTTATTTTCCTGTTTTACCAAAGTTTATTTAATTTTCCTATTAGGTGATAAGTAAAAACATATCTTACAAGCACTACAAATATTAAAAATTTTTATGCTTCTGGTTGTTTTTTACTTGAGAAAGAAGTACATCCTATTATCAGTAAAAACAGCATTTAGTTTTTTTTTTTTTTTTTCCCCCGTTCTTTCCATTTTTGTTATTCTGTATTCCTAGTATCCATGTGTAAAGCTTCCTTTGCCCAGTTCCATAATCTCGAGAATCTCTCCATATTTATTTTCTTACTTGCATTGACTCGGGCCTCGGCTTGAGCAGGAGTTTCTTCACGTGTTACTGCAAAAATAGGCCGCATCAAGGAACACACCAACAATTCTAGAAAAACAAACTCCAAATGTTGTTTTCTAAGGATGTTTATATAACCCGTTTCAGTTTTAAAGGCCAATGAATGAAAGGTAAAAACGAAACGGGTGCGTTTGAAACTTGTTTTAAAATAATTTTATTTTTTATATGAAAATAAAAATGAAAACGTTTTTAATTTTAGACAGAAATTATTTTTAAAAATGCATTTGGTAATTGTATTAATATATTATTTTCAGTATACAAAAATTATTAATGTCTCTCTCTCTACTTAAGAGAGGAGAAAACGGAAATAAAAAATAAAAAATGATTAAAAGTCATTTTTTATTTTTTTCATATTTTACACTAAATTAAAAAATCGTTTTCATTTCTGTTTTTTATTTTTAATTGTACCGAACGCCGTTTTTCTCCCGTTTTTATTTTTTCTTTCTAAAAAAATGTGAAAAATAAAAACAAAAACTAACGCCAAACGCAACCGTTGTTTCCAATTATTTTTACCATTTCCATGTTGGTGTTCATTTGATGCATTTTGTTCCGATTGTTTGTTGAAGTACTTGGCAGCCTCAAAAACATTTCTATGTCTTTCCCATCCTCCTCCAAACACGCCATACCCTTCTTTAGGCTGAGGCTGAATAAGGAACTCGAGCACCGGCAATTCTTCTCTGTCCACCCTGTAAATGCAGTTCACCGGGCACGAATCCACCGATACCTGTGGAGTTTCACAAGACTCAAATTCCACTGGCCACTTTAATTTCACAACATGAAAAAAAATGTTACATGACACTGTCATATTGTTTTGCCTCAATATTTTGGTCATCATCCCCGTATTGTACTTTAACCATCGCAAATCCGAGAGCTTCATCCATAACGAATGTTTTACTCGCATGGTGCACGCATTCTCCACACCCTGCCAAGGGATAGTTTAAAGGAGGAGAAACTTAATAGGGGACAAAAAACAAAAAAAAAAAAAAGGGTTAGAAAAAGAGTGGCAAATTTTGGTTTAGAATTATGACCTATGCATGCGTTTCCATCAACAAATAAAGCTTGAGATCTCAAGGGTCCATTCCATGTGCTGTAACCAAAGCATGATTTGTCTTTGCTGAAGTGTTTTCTCACTTGACCAATTGATGCATCATATTTCCACCTTAGATCCTCTCTCATTAGAACCTTGTAGGCTTCATTCAGCATTAGAGTGTACTCATGACCCTAAAGCCAAAATGCACTTAAAAATGTCATTCAAGCAATCATATTTGGTGCTTCTTATTATTAGCATTCCATCCAAGTTTAACATTTGCAAGTGAATTGTCACTTTCCATTTGACAGATCTATCCATTTACCAAAAGTTGCATTTCAACAACTCATTTGTCATATTACTTGGTGAAAAAGAAAACTTCGGATTCATTGAAAAATATGAGTAGAAATTAGAATATTTTAGTGAACTATACTCCCATAGTTTTGTCTAGCTTACTTCAAGAAAGAGAAAAGAGTGGAAATGGAAATATGTTTGACCTCTTGGCCTGCAATATCTGGGTGATACTTCTTTTGTAATTTTCTATAAGCTTCTTTGATTTCCCGGGGTTCTGAATCCACAGAAACGCCAAGCAATTCATAGTAATTCTTTTCTGTCCGCATCCTCTTCTCTGCCTTTCTGTCACAGCATCTGATCACAGGGTATTTTTTACCCCATCTTGAGGACAAAATGATCATAGATTTTAAGTAATTTATTACAGCATAACTCTTTATCAGGAAAAAAAAAAGAGAAAGAAAACCATGATTTAAATTAAAATATCTAGAGATAAAGAGAGAGAATAAGAAAGTGTACGCTTAAAGAATTTAAGCGCTTGCATTTTCAACCTTAGAATATTTATATCTTAGTTATAAAACCTTTCTGAAAAAAAGCCTTGACAAACTTCATAATCATATCTTTACAAGTTATAATACATAATTTTATATATATATATATATATATATATATCAATACATATACATACATACCTGCAGATGGGTTTGTTTGGAGTGGAATGTCCATGAACTTGGGAAGCTTTTGGAACTAGAAATTGGCAGATTGGAAGTAGCGATGCTGACATATTTCTTTCTGTGTGGTGTTTCAATGGATTCTGGCATTTTGCAAAAGCTTTCAAATTCAGATGATATATCTATTATATAGTCTTTGCATTTGGCTCTGGGATATTTTTGGATATTTGGGGATTCGGATATTTTCTGAACGGCCTTGGTCTTTTAGCCAATTGAACCTCTCCATCTCAGCATTAAAAGTGCAAAGGTCATTGCACTCGGACTAGAGAGAACATACCACGGAACGGCGTCGTCGCTGCCATTTAAGGGGATATGATTTATTTTATTTTATTAGTTTTGTATTTTTTAATGGGAATTTTATTTTTGTATTTTTTTTAACGGCAGCATGTCAGAAAACGGCAATGTTTTAAAAGCAACAATATATTTGAACCACGAGTTCTTTACTAATTTAAATTTTTAATTTAAATTGAGATATAATTTTATATAAAAGTTTTTTACTATAATAAAAAAATTAGATGTAACTAATAAAAAAATTATCACAGAAAACACATATATAAAGCGGACAATGATTTTTATAAACGACAATAAATTGGATAAATAAAGACAGCTTCCTTCAAGTAACGCTAGTTTTGGTCAGCAATTTGTTTTCGTTTTTTCAAAGTTCAATTAAGGTTCTATTGTTGTGTACTTCCAAAACGACACTTAAAATTAAAAATTGAACTTCATGTCGTTTAAGTCAGAAAATTATGGAGAAAGACGACGTCGTTTTACTTCCGATGGTGTAAACCTATTACTGATCATGCAGATCAAATAAATATATTATTGGTATCCAAAGTAAAATTGGCACGTTTACCGGCATGAGTTTGCTCCAAAAACGAAGGAGAAAACGACAGAACAAGATGTTGTTTTATGAATCAAACGACAGCAAATTTCACTTTTAAACGACCTGAAATTCTTATTTTTTGCAATAGTAAAACATAAACTCCACCATTCAAAAAAAAAAAAAAAACGCACACACACACAAACTACAGGTCGTTTGTCGTTGAACTACAGCAAACCTTAACAGCCTAAAACGGCATCGGATGAATTGATTGTTGAGAAAACGACATGCATATAACAATCGTAAAACATTAAACAGGTCGTTTGGTGTTTTACTTAAGAGGATAAAAAAGGCCGAAGGCTATTTCCATCGTATGTATTTCAGTTACATTTTTCGTCGTTAGCGAGCGAGCGAGCGAGAGAGAGAGAGAGAGAGAGAGAGAGAGAGAGAGAGAGAGAGGTTCCAGCTTTGAAGGCTTTCAAGCTCGGAGATGGTAACACTTCAAAAATGGCTTATTCGAGAAGATTCCTTTATCCATTCGGACAAACTCTCACTCTAATAACCTCTTCTAGTACATGTTCTTCTCAGCCCAGACAATTCTGTAAGTCTTTCTTTCTTCCTCTTCTCTAACTTTATCATAAAATTTTATCAGCTTTTTCCGTCGAACTTTTTGGCGTTGTTACCGTAAATTGAAAATCTTCCTCTTCTTTTGCGCAGTCTATGTCAAATTGAAACCTCTAAAGAGGTTATTAAAGGGTTTTGAACCCGCACTTTGTAGCCGATTCTCTGAATTTCGGTGTAAATCAATCGGTCGAACGACATATTTTCGGAATACTTATTTCTCAGGCAAGTTTTGATTTTGTAATTTGTTGTGTTTTTTCTCATTTAATTGTAATGCTAAAGTTCAGTGCTTTAAGTAATGCGTTTGCTAGTTATAGCTTTCGTTAGTGTATTGAAAGGAAAAAGGTTAAGTTGCTTTCAAGAACAATGAACATTATTTGGATGATAATGTATGTTAGAATACAATCACCTTTTCAATTTGTTTTTGGGTTTCGTTCATATAAGGATTAGAACTATGGGCATGTTTACCGAACCTTAACGGAATGCAGTGGGCCATTAAAAGGAAAGTAAAAGAATAAGAATCGCTATCATTGATTACTTATCTATTAGAAAGTAGAATTCGAAACAACTCGATTCCTTTTGTAGTGATTATTAAACTTAGGAATAAGAAATCTTATTTTCATTGGCTTATAACATGTTACCTTGTCGAGGGTATATTAAATTTAGTATTCATTTTCTTTAAACGTGATTCGATACTGAGGGGGTGCAGGGATTGGCACTCTTTCATCCTTCCCTAATCCTTATGTTGTGTGGAGCTCACCAAACTCCCAATCTTAATTTTGTAAGTAAAGACATGATTATATGAAAAATGGAAAACCTATTCCGTTTCCCTTTCATGTGAAGTAAACACATCCTATATGAATAAGTTTGATGACCAACGTAGATAGTTTTAAGCATCTGTGTCGGAGAATCAATTAATGGGTGCGCTTTTCCCAATTTTGAAATTTTCACGCTGTCTTGAAATGATGCCCGTTTCTGATTTTTTACGAGTCATGATTTTTAGTTTCCATTTCTGGCTTTTCTGAGTCAGGCATTGAACTGTTTGTTGACTTAGGCCTTTTACTCATGCGTTTTTTATAGTTTGGATTCTTTGGAACTCATTAGATTAGGATTGTAGCTTTCTTGTACTACTAAGGATACTCATGAATTTAACAGCTTGCTATATGTCAGTGGTACTCAGTACTGGTTACCTTGTTCAACTTTTGTGTTATTTGTTGGTAACAACAAATCTTTTTCTCTTTTAGCAACTCGTCTTTTTATCTTTGTGATTTTGCATTATTTCAGGAAGTACAACTAGAATTGGATGCATTCTTGCTGTGTCTGCTGTGTTTGGATCAATCATCTTTCGGCCTCATGTTTCATATGCTATGGATGGTAAGCAGGAATATGTATGCAAGCCAATGTATACCTCTGAAATTTTTGTCCGTTTGCATCTATATTGTCATTGTTAGTATTACTTCCTTCTTAGTCATTCCTTTCCTTTGAATTTTCACGCTGTAGGACTTGACATTTTGGGGCATGATGACATAGAACCGTGGCATGCTTCAGATGAAGAAGAAAATCCACATGCCCTCTGGAAATTTGCAAAGAAATTCTGGCTGCCTGTTTTTTTCTTTCTCACTGTGTTGTCACACTTGGATGATCCTGTTACAATAATTGCACTCAAAGTTATTCTTTTCCTCCTTAGCACGAAGCCTAGTCCTTTCTCGGTCTATGTTTTTGTTAATGAGGTTAGCGAACATATGAATTTTCTCTGCATTATTTCTTACTCCCCTTTTTAAGTTAAGGCCTAGAATAAGAATAGAATGTCAACCATAATAAAAGTAGTTGCGTTTGTAGTAACAAATTAGTCTGTTATATCAAACTCATTGACTTAGAATCTGAATATTACAGTTTTGTCATCAGTTGATGCGCCAAGAGCCTCACTTGTACAACATAAAGGTGCGTGCTTCGTGTTCAAATGTGCCATGTGTAGTAGTTGTAGCAATACAAGGTTGAAGGTTTAAAAAGTCACCATTATTTCTCTCTCTTTCCAACAAAATGATTTGTATGTTTATCTTGCATTGATGGAAATAGCTTGTTGAATTGGCTGGATGATTCTCATTTTATAGCAGGGATGGTACTCAGGCTTGCCCAAGAAAAAAGAAAATAAAGGAAAACATGCTTAGAGTTATGTTTGACTAATATGCATTATGATAAACAATCTGATCTACCTATGAATATGTCCATTTGTGATAGTCACATTCCCAGTAGCCATGTGAAAGATCACCACACCGTTGATTTTCTCAACTTTTCATCACTGTCAGCACACTATGTTGCCACTAGTTGGTTTATTCACGGGAAATTGGTTGAAAGCTTGTCTACTGAAAAACCTGTTAGACTGTTTCAGCTCTTGTCTGTCAAAGTGTATGATAGTCAAAAGTTAGAATGGACCGGATGGACATATCAATTTATGTGTTTTTTTTATTATGAACTAATTGGAGGCACTAGAAAATTTTACCATGGATGAATGTGAACTGCATCTACTTTGCTACTGAGAACCGTACAGGTCTCATCTTCAAGTCCTTAATCTTGATGAAGTAAAAAATGTAGATTTACTATTTTCCCACTTCTAACTGCGGATGTTCTTTATTTTACAGTCACTATATGCGCACAAAGTCGAAGTTCAAGACTACAAGCTTCTCTGCCTTGCAAGAGTGGAAGTAAAAGATCAGGAGTTTACTTTAGTTGGAATTCTTGGTGGTTGGTGGGCTTTGCCTAGGCTAAGTGAAGGACCATTTTCTCTTCTCAGACTTAAAGCTGTTAGGCAACCTTAAGGAACTATAAAACCACAACAGTTTGGATTCAGCTCTGCTTTCTTTTACTGTACATTCAAGGTCATTAAATTCAGCTTCTGAGGAAACATCCCATTTGACTTCCAAAAGAAAAAACACCATGGAAATGCTTTTAAGCTCCATTGTATTAGTTACTAAAAATAAAAACATCTTCAGACCTTTATTTGCACATAAAACAATCACTACACTGATTTGTTTTTACATAAAGTTCTATTATGGAGGAGAAAATGATCTGTTTCTGGATTGAAATCATAGGATGGTCCAGAGAACATCCCACTTCCCATCCCACTGAGGAGTACGAGGATTATTGGGAGAGAACAGACAATCATCATAAAAGAAAGGATTCTTGTTTAGTTATTTTCTTGGAGGATTTTGATCTGTTTCTGAATTTTCCTGGTGACTTGCTTCTCCACCGATTGCTTGCTTCTTCCAAGCTCAAGGGGTTGTTGGCTCAAGTGGGTAGTGGGACTTGAAGTTCACTTGGCTGCTAAAGCTGCCATGAGCCTCCATAATGTTATGTAAATTAGGCTACATGGCATATTTACAAGGGCAATTTTTTTAAAAGTATCTCATGAAATATAGTCCTTTTTTATTTCTATCCCTTAACATTAGTTTATATATTATTAGAACTAGTCAAAGGGATAGGATTTTTTAAATTAAAAAGGTAGAATATGTAATTTTTTCTATCTACAATGTAATATATGCACATATTTGATGGTATTGAATTGAAATATAAATAATTTTTAAGAATAGCGTACTTATATTATAGTTATTGTAATGATTATCGTGTTTTATGCTATGTAGTTACGACATAATTGTTATAATGATGTTAACTTTTGCTTGTTGTAAAATATTTTTATTTTGTTTTTTTTATAAGTTTCAATATCATGGTAAGATTATCTGATTATGTTATAGGTTTTAAATTTTATGTTATGTCATTTCGAGCATTGTCCTCCCTTTTGATTCCTTTATATTAGTCTGCTGCCATTCGTTGCTTCCTTCATGTATCGCGGAATTTGGTCATCTCCTCCTAAATTTACTTATCCATTATTCCCCCAAAACAGCCGCGATTAAATTGTTGGTAATCATTCTCTTAAAAAATAATTACGCGTTGAGTTTCTAAAACAATACTCGGGGAAAGATATCTATACGCCAAAACTTCAGAAAACTTTCACCCAAAAAAAAAAAACTTTTGAAAACTTTTGTAGAGCACGTTACATAACTAATTGCCTTGAAATACGCCACCTATGGGGAAATTTCTATTTCTTTTCCAACTATTTTTGAGACTTGAACATAAAACTCAATACATTAAAGACAAATTATGCATCCCAGTAAAAGAAAGAAAAGAACAACGAGTATAATTAACTCCCTCTAGAGATTTTCAGCCAAAAAAAAAAAAGAAAATTTTCTGGTGTACCTTCACTTTTCCACTATTCCACGTTTTTAGTTACCATTCGATTAATATCATGTGGCGTGTTGGTGCCAACAACATATGTATTGTAACTTTAAATGTACTCATCCAATTTTATCTTGATCAAGTTTATTTTTTTAGACTTTCTCTTGTGTTTCTTCTTCACGGAGAACATCGATGTTTCTTATTTATCAGCGGTTATCTGTATTAAATCTCAAACACACTGTCTGATCTGATTATTTCTTTTGGCTTGCTGGTGGAGATATTCGATTTTGTTATTTCTTTTTCCTGAATTTCCAGTTTTGGGTAGTCTTTGATTTTGTAATGCGATATTGTTTGATCATGAATTTCAACAATTCTTGTCTCATTTCATCTTTTCTCTTTCGCTTCTCCACTTGTTTTTTTTTTTTTTTTTGAATTTCAAGTTTTGGTTGCTCAAGATTTTGTGATAAATTTCTACAATTTTTTCGTCAATCAGTGACAGTAAAAGATACTGTAATTAGCTTATAATGGTGAGAAGAATGGCGGTGGGAAATTATGCAGGCTGTGGAGCAAACAAGGAATACCAAAAACAATGAATACAAAGAGAGATGGTCCCACGAAAAAAGAATGAAATTGACTTCAGTTTTCAATAGTTCGTTCAAATTAAAAAGTTAAATATACTTATTTTTAAAATTTTTTTACCTAAAATTAAATTTTAAACTTAAATCATACAAAGAAACGAGGTTTAAATTTTTATAATAAAGTGGGTCCCACGTAAAAACAAGACAGTCACATTGAATTTTAATTATGATGTGTTCATGTTCATGATAATGAAATGAACCTCTATTATTAGAGCCAATAACAGCTGACTCAAACGAAATTTTTCATGGAAAAATTTCCCAAAAAAAACTTCCCTTTAAATATTTATCCCATATTCCCATGGGGATGGTGAGTTGGACAAGCAAAATGGAAGAAAAAGAACGGAAAAAAAAAAGGAAAAAAGTTTCCTTGTTGGGTACACGTACCAAGCATTCTCATTGTGTGCGAACCGGTCCGGTCCAGAGAAAAAAGAAAAAAAAAAAGAGGAAAAGAAAGAAAGAAGAACCAGTGCAGTTCTCCCGCCAAAACTAACCGTGATTATAAATATCCTTCGATTTCATTTCAACCCTCATCTTCCTCAACCTGCAAAAGTTATCTACTGCGACTATCGAAGCTTCTCCAAATTTCTGCTCATCACGGTTTTTCCCTCGCTTTCTTCATTCATGAACACGGATTAGAACCTAAAATTATTTGATTCTTTTGTTTTACAAATTCATTAGACGATCAGGTATTTCAGTTGAGAATCGAAGATCGGATCTAAAAATTCACTGCTATTTTCGATTCTCAAGGCCATATCACACAAATTGAGCACTTCTTTTCTTCTTCTTTTTCTGTATTAGCGTAGCAGGCTTTATGCAATTTGGACCTCAAACCAACAGAATTGATGATTTGATTTGATTTGATTTTTTTTTTGTGATTTTCAGCCTTGTAAATTTTTATGTTACAAGCTCATCGATTTTTTGTTCACGAAAAACTCAAACGAATAAGAATTTGAGCAATTTCTCGGTAGATTTCCGAAATTTGATTAAATATTTATTAGTCAAATTGACACTCCTGGTATGAAATAGTGAAAAGTTTGCATATGTCGATAAAAATTGTGGAAAAACCAAAGAAAATTGCTTATTTCGATGGTTTATTTTCCCTTTTGATCTATGAGTTACCAAGCTGGTTCACAGAGAACTGGTTGTTTGATCGAAATTACTTGTGTTTGTGTGTGTGTGTGTGTAGTGAAATTTCTCTAGATCTGAGAATACGAGCATCTAGAGTTTATTATCTGCGTTTGCCTTTTAAAAATGGCGAATGCTGTTGTTTTTGTATAGCCTAACGTTTTTTTTTTTTTTTTTTTTTGTTGATATTTTTTCCTTTCCTTAGTCGTTCATGAAACAAGTGCAATTATGGATTCGTATACACTGAAGTCCGTGTTCGATTTGCCCGTTCCTTTTCAGTCCGCCTTTAGTTTCAGGTAATATATGTATTCCACGCACCTTTAACAAATCGTAAATTATTCTTTTCTTATCCTTTAGTGTTAAGAGTGCTTAATATGTTTTTCCTGTTTGACATTACATATTGGGCATGCAGGTATTTCAATTCTCTTCAAAGTGAATGCTTTCCCGTCTGCTTCCACTCCGATGCGAACATGGTTGTTTCAGCACCAACTGGAAGTGGTAAAACAGTACTCTTTGAGCTTTGTATCTTGAGGCTTCTCTCAAGGTTTGTCTCTGAGGAGTCGAAGTTTGTTCATGTAAAGGGAGTTCTCAAGACAGTAAGTCTTCTTTGCATGATGCCAATTAAAGGTGCTAGACATCTTTTTTACCACCATGAAATGATGAGGAGTCTTGAGCTTTCTTTGCTTTGTGACTAATTTCCTTGTCCTGGGTCTCTTTGAAAAGCATGTTTCTATTTATCTTGATGCAGCATTGATGCTTGATTAAATATTTGATCGAATATATGATTTAGCAAAGGATAAGCCATGACCTTAGCCATGGTGCAATGAATTATGCAACAAGTTTGTGTAGAATCTTCTTACGCTGCCGTAATTACTTATTGCTTCAACCTTCTTTGTTATTGTATAGATCTACATAGCCCCATCTAAGGCTTTAGTACAGGAGAAGCTTCGTCATTGGAGCCAAAAGTTTGGATCATGGGGTGTAAATTGCTTGGAGCTGACAGGAGATAATGAATCTTACAACATAAGGAACATACAAGAAGCTGACATTATTTTAACCACTCCTGAGGTAATCACGAGATTGTCTTAGACAGACATGTATGACATGTACGTTACATTTCAATTGTATTTGTTTTGCTTTAACCTGATAACATAGGAGCTTGGTCTAATGGTTTTCTTTTTCTTTCTTTTTTCTTTTTGGCTTCCCATTTAGAAATTCGATGCAGTGACTCGGCATGGAATAAAAGATGGTGCATTAAGCTTTTTCAGTGATATAGCACTTCTACTTATTGATGAAGTTCACCTGTTGAATGATCCACGTGGAGCAGCTTTGGAGGCGATTGTCAGCAGAATAAAAATGCTTGCAAGAAATCCTATAATGAAATCAAGTTCCCTGGCTCATGTTCGTTTACTGGCAGTGTCTGCCACAATTCCAAATGTTGAGGACCTTGGTAAGATAGACTTAATGACAATCCGTACAAAGAAATATATGTTTAAATTTTGAGCAATGAAACATTTTACAATTTACACATTTCATATAAAAATTGCAGCGGAATGGCTCGAGGTTCCTGTTCAAGGCATTAAAAGGTAACTTGGTATTGGAATAATACCAGAATGTATGCATAAATGCATGCATACTATTACTAACATGTAATATGTACGTGCGGGTAGCCTTTTTATCCTGTTTTATTTTTGGATTATGTCTTCCTAGGTTTGGAGAAGAAATGAGACCTGTGAAGTTGACTACCAAAGTTTTTGGTAAGCAAGTTTTGCTATTCCTCAAATTCAGAATTTAATGAAAAATTATGTATTCAAGAACAGGCAAACTCATCTCTGCTGCGTTTTTTGAGGAAGTTAAATATTTGTTTGGGTAATCATACTACATGGTTTTGCGCATATTTCACGTTACTTTGTTTTTATTGCGTTATCATTGTTTTGATCCGTATCCCAATTTCCAACCATTTCTGCTGCAGGATATACTCCAGCAAAAAATGATTTTCTATTTGAGAAGGTAAGCATTTGTTTGACTGAATTTATGGATTATCCGTAAATGTGCTAATGTTGCTCTGGGACATAAATATGTGTGTGTGTGTGTGTATTTTAGTAGCGCTCTGGGAAATTTATGGACTAGGGGAGATGGAACTTCCATGTTGTTATCAATAAATCAAACCTCTTCTGACTTATCTTATTTTTGGTTTGTCTTCAATTGTTCAGCGCCTTCAAAACTATATTTTCGGTAAGCAGGGACCATTCAACTAATCTTTTGACATATTTCATAGTGAAATTTATGGATATTTTTCTTGTGAAGGATGTCTGAACAAAAAATCATGCTCTAAACTTATATGGTTAAATATATTTGTAGATATTCTCATGCTATATTCGAAAGGGAAATCTGCTCTGGTCTTTTGTTCGACTAGAAAAGGGGCACAAGAAGCAGCACAGCGACTGTCTCAGTCAGCAATGGCCTATGGGCATTCAAATCCATTCATTAAGAACAAAGAACAGCAGGAAAGGCTAAGGGAAGCTTCACTTTCATGCAGTGACAAACAAATGCAGTCCTATATTCTTTATGGTGGTATATAGAAAATTTTGCTATTTAATACTCTGCTTTATAAATATCTAATGCCATTATCTATCTGTTCCTTGGCTCGTGATTAAGTACCAGAATAAAAAGTATTTCCATGTTTGCAGTTGGTTATCACAATGGTGGCCTTTCCCTCAAGGATCGTAGCCTTGTCGAAAGTCTTTTTCTTAATGGTGATATTCAAATTCTATGCACAACAAATACTTTAGCCCATGGAATCAACCTGCCAGCACATACAGTTGTAATAAAATCAACACAGCACTTGTATGTTGAACTATTGTTTCTACCACCAGTGAACTGAAACTTGAAAAACCTCTGTAATTTATCATAAATGTATTTTGTCCCAGCAACAAAGAGAAAGGCATGTACATGGAATACGACAGGTCCACAGTGCTACAGGTCTGTCAACTGTCTGGATACACATCAGATAAAGATTAAACCAAACTGTCAGCAGATAAGATCTTTTAGAGATAAGTTGAATAAGTCAAATAGTTATCTTTATTATTTAGTTTATTATTTCCGGTTATTTGGATTAGGAATTATCAATTAGTATTTAAATTCAAATAGGATAGATTATCTTAGAGAAGATAATGGACTCAGTATTCAAGCCCTAGTCTATTTAAGTGAACTCTCTTTCGATTAATAAAGTAAGGCAGATTTATTTAAACTGCGTTCACAAACTCTTTTCAAAATGTTAGAAAAATGGAATTATAGTCTCTACATCTTGCTATATTCAAGGTCTATTTGAAAGAATGGCTGGTTAATGAAAATAATGTACGAACTATTGCATCTAGATTAAATGGTAGTTTTGCTAAATATGTTTCTTCATGAAGTTAGTGATATCTTGCAGATGTGTGGAAGGGCAGGTCGGCCACCCTTTGATGATACGGGAATGGTTATAATCATGACAAAACGAGACACGGTAGTTCATAACCTTTCTCCCACCATATTGTTCTTGCATACGTGTTTATGCTTTGGTGTTATGTAGTTACCTAGATATGGCTTTTTATTTATTTATTTTTTTTTGTACTCATTGAAATTATTCATTGGTCTTTTGTGTCATACGATCTCAGGTACACTTGTATGAGAATCTTTTGAATGGATGTGAAATGGTGGAATCACAGTATGTATATGTAACTTTCCACTCTTACAATGAGATGGAGCCTAGGACTTCAGAACTTATTTAGGAAACACCGAAACAGTTTTCATTTCTTCTAATTTGGTCGTTGATTTTCTATTTATTTTAGATTGCTTCCATGTGTCACGGAGCATTTAACTGCCGAAATAGCTCAACTGACCGTCTCTGACATTACCAAGGCAATTGAATGGATGAAGTGCTCGTACTTGTATGTGAGAATGAAAAAGGTATGTAGTTCTGGGAGCCCGTATTAAGATGTCGTCCTCATCTAGATAAACTTTCTCATCTAGCTAATTCTGAAATTGCGATGCATAATCAGAACCCTGGAAATTATGCGGTTAAAAATGGGCTTTCTAGTGGCCGTGTAGAAAAGCATCTGCAAGGTACATTTAACTGGAATAAATAAAAAAGGATACTCTTCCTTTTGTCTCTCTTTTCCTAATTACTGTAATGATGATCAGAGGTTTGCGTTCAGAAAGTCAATGAACTATCAAAACATCAAATGATCTGGACTGATGAAGATGGTTTCCTCTTGAAACCACTAGGTATTAGTAACAATAATTCCTGTACCAGTGAACTAGAGTACTAGTGGATGAAAGATATTTTCACTTTTTAACCATTTTCCTTTCCGTGTCTTCAGAGCCCGGAAGGTTGATGACGAGATATTATTTGAAATTCGACACAATGAAACTAATTATGCAGGTCCCCGTGGACTGCACTTTGGAAAATGCTCTTAATGTGATATGCCGTGCTGAGGAAATTGCATGTAAATCTACTTCAAGATTTTGTTGAATGTATTTGCCGTTTTTTGAACTGCCAATTTAGGCGTGGTATAATCCATTCACTGGAAAATGAAGGGATACAGCTCAGACGCAATGAGAAAAGGATTCTGAATGACATCAATACTGATAAAGATGCTCGACTTCGCTTTCACGTCCTCACTGATAACGGGAAACGGAAAAAGCGTATTCAAACTAGAGAAGAGAAGATATATATTTTGATTAATGACTGCTTGACGGGTGATCCTTCAGTTCATGATTTATCCCTGACCCAGGTTTCGTTTGTACAATAATTTCAGTGCATACATTTTGCTGCATTTGATGCTCAGAGCTAGCTTCAAGTCACTGGTTTCTATGCTGTAGGACGTGAATTCTATATGCGCAAATGGCTGCAGAATTGCAAAGTGCATGAAGGAGTATTTTATTTACAAAAAGAATTACAAAGGAGCATTGAATTCAGCCCTTCTAGCCAAGTCATTGCATCAAAAACTCTGGGATGACAGTCCTTATCTGTTGAAACAATTACCTGGGATAGGCATGGTGACAGCCAAGGTCTGCTCTACGACTTCTTGATTGCTGTCCGAAAATTGGGTCCCTATTGTTGACTCTTGGCAAGCCCCTATTGTCCATTGTAGGCACTACATTCAATGGAAATTAAATCATTCGAGGCACTGGCTGAAGCTGATCCTCGGAGGATAGAGATAGTCACCGGTCGAAAATACCCATTTGGGAATCATATCAAAGACTCTTTACTGTCACTTCCTCCAAAAGTCCAAATGAAAGTTGAGGAAACTGAATGCCAGATGCGAGGGAAGTCAAAGCTAGTGATAACATTGACAAGGATCTCAGAACCTCTTCAGTCAATGAAACGACATTATGCCAACATGGTATGTTGTCTAGAGTTTTCCTTGAGAATTTTCTTTAAATTTGGTGATGCAGTGTTGATTTATTGGTGAGTAGTCTGTTAATGAAGATTTACTCTTAACAGATATTTGGTTCTGAAGAAGATAACCTGATTGTCTTGCATGAGAAAATAAGGTGACTTTGACTATGCCTGATTCCTTGATCATTTTGTTTCTCAATCACCATTGTATAGTATGTTAACTTTATCTGTCTTGTTGCCGCAGAGTGGATGAGTTCTCCAGGTATGCAAACTTAAATCCTAACTCTCTTCTCTGCAATGAAGACCGAGTAGCTTGTTAGAGATTAATACATAGTCCCAACTGTTCTCTATTTATTCGAAAATCACGAAAATGATACTTGACTTGAGAGTTTGAGAATCCATTGACAAGGAAGATTAACTTACTGGCATGAAATGGAAATTCTCTCCACCGAGAATTTATACTTAAAATTTAAAATTTATACTTTAAAATTTGATACTTTTTTTTTTAAATTCATACTTTTCTGATAAAATAATTGATTTCCTGGGCATAACATGAGAATGAGGTCGTTTCTTTTTACTGCAGCCCCTATAGCACGGTAATTCACCTGTCACACCCCCAGCAAGGAAAGCTGACTGTTAAGGCTGATCTTATTTTCGAAGAATACAGTAAAGCCTCTTTCATGAATGTCTAGAGATTTCGCGACTTTAACACGCAGTGGATCATTAGTGATTTATAACTTGGTTTCTTTCATGTAGTTGGCATTGATCTCCACCAAAAACTTATATTGACAAAAGTGAGCAACTTAAACTTCAACGTCAAAAGGGGAAAAACACAGCTTTCCTCTTTTGCTCCAACTCAGGAAGTATGTGTTATAGACGACGATGAAGAAACTATATCTCAAGCCCCAACTGAAAGGCCCTGCAGCCCTACAATATCCGAAGATATAGATGATTCAATGTAAATATTTTCTCTACGGAAACTTTACATTTTTCCTTGGTCTATTTCTTCCTTCTGACTTTTTGCTACTTTTAAAGAGATCTGAAAATTTAATCTGTTTAATCCCCTGTGCTTTCCATCCCAGGCCCAAATTCAAGTTTCTAGGTGCAGAGTTTGATGAAGGTATTCATGATATGTAATTTTTCATATTTTTCATGTTCCGTTATTTCCATTAACTAATAACTTCTACCTCTAATAAATGAAGTTGAGCCTCCTGTCGACGTTAACGAAGACAAAACCAAAATCACAACAGAACAAAAAATATTTGATCACATACGTGAAAAGGCCAAAAGCTTCCCCGACTTGGCAGCATCAAGTATTGCCTATCTGCCATCAACTGAGACCCTGAATCTTGCAAGGAAGCGCACTCGGGAGGAGGAGCTCGAATTCCTTAGGGAAATAGAAGTTTTGGAAGAGATAGAAAAGAACAGAAGTCAAAGACAGACTTTGGTCGTCAAACCATCTGTAGAAACCAGTGAGGGAGACCCGAACAAGCAGAACATTAAAAATTCTCCATCTCCACAAAACAATATTACAGCCACAAGCTCATGGCCCTTCAACTTGATGGAAGAAAGAGGTGCATTCTTACACCAAACAACACTCTTATCATTTCTTTTCTTTTACTCTCTTCAAGTGGAGTTCTTTATCGTTTGTTGTATCATTGAAGGTGGGCTTTCCTCTGAAGCTGAAGAAGGGATGGTCAAAACTTTAACTGAAGAGACAATATTCGATCACATACGCAAGAAAGCCAAGGATTTTCCCCAGTTTGGTAAGATGCCGAATCAGTCCGAGCCTTCAATCCAGACAAATAAACGTTTGCCTCTGAGACAGCTCGAGATTTGCAGTGAAGATGCGATAATCACATTATCTGATTCGGAAACCGACTATGATTTCGACATAAGGCGGGGAAAAAGGATGAAACATAACATGTATTCTGGCCAAGAATATGGGAAGTTAAATGCTTCTCCTAGAGTTTCAAGCACTGATGGTGATATGCCATCTACAAAAATGCTGTCGTTTGATATCTCAATGTTGAAGAAAAAGAATGAAACGACTGACCAACGCAGCAAAATGGAGAATAGAGGGAAGCAGCAACAGTCTCCGAGTGTGCCACAGAACCAGCGCTGCTCATTGGAAACGCCAGGCAACGGCATGATGGTACAATCATTTCTTGGGTTTGAGAGCGTCTTTTCCTTCCTTTGATTTGTTTGCCATTGCCATGGGAAACTAGAGAATATCTGGATGGGTTCATGAGTTTGATTTTAGTATGCTATTGCACTAGATTCTGACTGTGGATGGCATTTCTTTCCCGTTTCCAGATCCTGGTTGCTCCCATTGTTTTTGGTCGGCAGCTATGGAACTTTCGCTATTGTACTTATATCATAGAAAATTCCATGCCAAAGACATTTTTTGAGTTTTTTTTTTTTTAATTGCTAATACCTATAAATAAAAATAAAGAGTTGGAATTCAGTGAATTCAAGCTATGAGAATTTTGTCGGAAGGAAAAAAAAAGAAAGAAAGGAAACTATTGCGGTTAAGCTTCGTTATAACTGAGGCTTTCTATCTCAGCATTCAGCAACAACAGTAATTTAATTATAAAAAAAAAAGCTTCTGTTCCCCACCTGGAGTAACGGTCTTTTTTGCTAATCGCCTCGAGTAACGATCTTGTTTCGGGAAAAAAAAAAATTCACCGTTAGCTAAAATAAAATGCAGTAGAAAAAAGACAACAAACTAAAAAAAAAAAAAACGCATGAAGATCAAGAAAAGGCAAAGACTAATAGGATAACAAACAAACACCAAATCGGCAAAAGTATCTGAGACCGAAAAGATTTTTCCCTTGTAAAACAAAAAATGATTTCAGAAAACGACAAGATTGGAGAAGAAAACGACAGGAGTCTAAAAACGACGATTAAGTGAAAAACGACAACAAACTCAGAAAAGAAAAAAAAAAGCCATGAAAATCAAGAAACGGTAAGACTAATAGGATAACAACAAAACACCAAATCGGCAAAAATATCTGAGAACGAAACGATTTTAACCTTGTAAAAAAAATAAAAATAAAAAACGACAAAATTTGAGAAGAAAACGACAAGAATATAAATACGACAATTAAGTGAAAAACGACAAAAAAAACTCCAAAAAACAAGCCACGAAAATCAAGAAACGGCAAAGACTAATAGGATAACAACAAAATCACAAAGCGGAAAAAATATCTGAGAACGAAACGATTTTACCCCAAGGAAAAGAAAATTTAATTTTAGAAAACGATAAGATTTGAGAAGAAAATGACAAGAATTTAAAAACGACAATAAACTCATAAGATGACGTCAAATCAAATGAACACCAACAGTAACGTAAAGTAACAGTGAGACGAGACGCAATGACTTAACAAAAAGCAAGATGCCAAGAACTCATCAAATTATCTCCCCAAAAAAAAAGATAAATAAATAAAAACATAAAACTCGTTGAAAACAAAACGACAATTATTTTTAATACCAACGACACTGCAAGAAAACGACAACAAAAAAAACGACAATCGCAAAGAGAGACAATTTGCCGAGAATGATGCAAACATCAGTCTGCCGCCAAGTTTGAATTTCTGTTACTAATCATAATATGACATGACTCTCCGACACGTGGTAACACGTGTTGCAATACAAATTGACGTGAATTCATCCAGGTTCGCGTAGCTTCTGGAAAGAAAAAAGGAATATTAAAAATAAATAAATAAATAATGAAAAAGTTGCTGCTTTTGTATCACCACCTCCATATCTCTCGAGGTACGTGCAATTCCCACAAGTTTAGCTTCTAGTTTTGGTTCTTTCTTCTTCTTCTTCTAGTTTTGGAAGGTAGACATGGCTGCTTGTGGTGGAAGAAGATGAGTAGAATACTACTGTATGATCAGTTCCCAAGCCCCAAGAAAAAAGAAAAAGAAGAAGAGTAGATTTTTTTTTTTTTTTTTGTGTTGTGTATGGTTTCTTTTAGGTATTCATAATCAAGAGAGTTTGGTTTATGAATTTAAAATTATAATTTAAAATTATTTTTAATTTATGTGTATTTTTTTAAGAGAAAATATTATAATAAATTATAAATATAATTTAAATCATGATACAAATATATTAAGTTTATGCACTCTTAAGCTTACTTTGTACTTTGAGGGCCTATATTTTAGACATGATCAGTTGGAGTTCTATCCTATATGTGTTTTCTTCAGGAAATATGGTACGACCTTGTATCGTGCAAATAATTTCCTACGTGTCGAATGATGGATCACAGAATTATCGGACATTGGATAATGGACAAATCATTGAATTTGAGCTACTTTGATCGCATGGATTCTAAATTTCTAATAATAAAAGTTTTTCGACTTCATTTTTTTTTTTTTTAACCGTAATTCGACGTACATCTGAAAAAACCATGCACGTTGCATGGTATAATCAGATTTTGTAGTTCGTTCCATGGGTTTAATAAATTGTACCGAAGTTGAATTCATGTGTTTTGTAAATTAATTCTCTTAAGCTTTGGGTAAGAAACGCAGTGGAAATAAGGCTTGTGATTGATTAGGAGATTGTGACAGGTCTTAGGTGGTTTATATTTGGATGCATTCTCATCATACGGTGAATGTTATAAAGTTTCGATCCTTTAAAACTATTATTAGCAATGAAATGGTTTCCGTTCAAAGAAACATAATATGCTAAAAAAACCGGTCAAGTACCTCCTCTTTGATGTCGTTTTCTTGATGTCTTGCCATTTAATATCAGTTGATATCTGGTTCTTTTCATTAATCAGTTGATATTGTCCCAAAAAGGCTGATTTCAAGGATATAATTTTGGCCAACTATTAAATGAGGCAAAACTTTTGCTACCACATAAATTATAATTTATGTTCCAATATAGTTAGCATTTCATTTTCTAGGCAGGAATGTGTTCAGCGTTTTGGTCACAAAAACCGGCCTATACATGGTCCCAGCTAAAGCAAATAAATTAGCGCCACACAAGGGGAAATAAGTTGGCAAAAATTAAATCTCCTCATCCAAACTATCAATCCCTGCATTTATGATTCTCTTATAATTAAGGCCTTACGTGGAATACAAATTTTATGCAAGCTTACAAATTATAGAGTCAATTCAAGCTGTCATATCTAGTATTATTACACAACTACTACCAATATGTTGTATATAATTCAATAGTGAAAGAACACTTAACTACGCAGTGTACCTGTCCCAAGACAATCACATATTTCACCTTGTACAGATTCGTTTCAGTTTTTGTGCTTGAATATAGTCTTAAGAAGAATGTGCACGTAAATAGCACTAAGATCTCGTCACTCACATGGCTCACATAGTGGTGGAACCCAGCGTCGAGCTAAAAAAAGATTTTGTTGAAGAAAATAAGGCATCGTTTAGTTCGTTGATTTGAGTTTTTAATTTGAGCTGAGATGTGATTTATGTTATAGTTTTTTACTGTAACAAAAAAAAATTAAACGTGATTTTTTATGAAAACTTTTAACTGTTACAAAATTAAAATATGAAGAAGAGAAAATGAAATAAGCACATCAGTGGGGCTGATATCAAATTATGACTACCCGGTTCTCACCAACTACCCCCACCTCCTACTTTTGAAATTTATGATGCATCAAGTTAGGAGAAATTATGTGTAATAAATAAAATAAAATAAAAAAGTTTGAGGTATCCGAAATATAGAACTTTCTTTTACGAAAGGAAAAAAAAAATAAATAAATAAATAAAAAAAGAAATTTATTAGTCAGCAATCAATTCAGATTTGTCTTCACATAATCTCCTTATCCCAAAATCGAGGTTAAAGAATGCAACCCCCATGTTGTGATGATCTGTGTAGCTAAAGCTGTCTAAATAACGTGTAATCCCTTTTGGTGAGATTTCTATTTCCATGCTTATTTTTTCTCTGAAGTGATCGTCACTCAAGGTTGGCGTCCGTCACACGACAATATCATTCTCTTGACGCAGTGAAGTAGTAGTTGGACTGCCTCTATTTGAGTCTATTTATAAATTCTCCACGTGAAAACTATGGTGCATCTCAAAAATACCACGCCGCCCGAATTGCGGCCGCCAGATGATAGGAAGAAACGATCTCAGCTGTTGAAAAAAAAAAATTTTGTTAGCTAAAAAACTCTCTTTTTATCATTCAATGGCTGAAATTGGAATAAACAGAACGTTAAAAAAAACAAAAAAAAAAAAAAGGTGGGATCTACCGTAGGATCGTCCAATTCTTCACACTCTTGTGGGCCCATCTGAGTTGTTTGAAGTAGACGTCATCTCTGTGGATGTGCAAGAGGCTTCAGCTCTTGTTAGTGGATTTGATACCATGCTCTGTGTGCTATAGGACTTACTAGAGGTAGTTGGGCCCAAAACGCTGGCGTTTAGGAAAGGGGGTTGGTTTGGTGTTGGTATTTCCTTTTCATTGTTGGTTAGCATTGAAACTACTTCAGCCATGGATGGTCTCAAAGCAACTGAGGCTTGTGTACAAAGAAGCCCAATTTGAAGCATATTGTACACTTCATTTGATGGGAAATCACCATTCAAGCAAGGGTCAACAGCTTCAACCAATTTATCTGATTTGTAGAGCTTCCAAACCTGAAAGTCACAAAAAAAAAAAAAAAAAAATCCCATTTTGTCTCAAGATCTTATTCAACTATATGTATAAGAATTTTTGTTAGATATTGTTTGAGATGCTTACTGTTTGTAGAAGAGAGCCTGAGTCTTGTGTGAAGGCGCAGTTTCTTCTGCCACAAACAATCTCAAGAACCAACACCCCAAAACTATACACATCTGCCTTATCTGTGAGTTGCCCTCTAACAAGATATTCTGGAGCCATGTACCCACTGTTGTCACAATGTGATGTGCATCATATTCATTAGATGGAAATGGGAAGAAAAGGTACTTTTTCTAAAAGTACATTATTGTTGGGAAACTGCCTTTTGGGAAAGTAGTTAGGTGGGAAAATGAGAAAATGACTACGATCTATTTATTTAGAGCTTTCTAAAGTAAAGACAGAGATACTCCACTGATAGTACATGTTTTGAAATGTAAAATTGACATAATTTGATAAAAATTTAACGGTCCAAAACAGCATAGTATAAGTGAGATATTTTTTTCATCTTAGCCCAAAAAAAAAAGTTATATTTAGAATCTAACCGACCAAATTTTCAGCTCTTGTCTATTGTCTTACCCTATAGAGGACAAAATGCAAGGAAAGTAGGTAAGAAAATAAATCGCTTACAGTGTTCCAGCAATCCCAGTGCTGAGATGACTCTTGTCAGCACCAAAACACCTCACAAGCCCAAAGTCTGCAATCTTTGGAGTAAGATCCTCATCAAGAAGAACATTGCTGCTCTTAATGTCTCTATGAATTATTCTCACTTTAGACCCCCCATGAAGAAATGCAAGCCCCTCAGCTGTACCAACAATGATGTTGAGCCGCTGCTTCCAGTTCAGAATCTGAACCTTGTTCTTCTCTGCACATACATGTCAAAATTAAGTATCATAGCCTTTCCATTGCAAAATTTTAAGTGCTTTTGGCAACTTTCAGAGGATTCGCTAACGCCGACCATCCCTTTCCAGAGCTTTAACTCTTACGAAAAGAAAATCATTCCATTTGTAACTAGAATTTCATTTCATTGAATTGGGGATCCTACAAATGTAAAAGAAAGAGCAATTACCAAAAAGAAACTGATCCAGGCTTCTGTTGGGCACATACTCATAGACCAGCAAGCTCTCTGGTCCTTCAATGCTACAACCAAGAAGCTTAACAAGGTTCTTGTGTTGAATTACGCTGATTAAGTTAACCTCATTAAAGAACTCATCCACCCATTGCTTTGTATTAAAGATGAGTCTCTTGACAGCCACAATTTGCCCATCTTGAAGTGTCCCCTTGAACACAGAACCAGCCCCACCTTGCCCAATTTTCGTCGAAGGATTGAAGAAATCTGTGGCTCTTTCGAGCGTTTCGTACTTGAAATTCAAGCTAGACTTGCGAATCGAGATCGAAACCTGCTCGAGATTCTTGCGTCCTACACAAAGAATTTGAAAGAAAAAGAAAAAGGGTCATATCATAGTATCATAACAATACAATTAAGGCAGTAGTTTAGTACATACTTGCTCTAGTCTTTGATACTCTTGTATAGGCTGCATAAGCAACAAACAGACACAATATCACAAATGCAACTACTCCTAGAACAATTGCTATAATAACTCCTCTGCTTCTTGAAGAACCTGAAACATAAACAAATTCAAAAAAAAAAAAAAATCATAAGGCTTTGTTTGGATACTGAGAAAACTGATTGACTTCTACCAAAATCACTTACTTCCTCCACTATTTGCCTCTTTCCCATCACTATAAAACTTCTCAGTAGAATACCTCAAATAACACCCTGCATTCAAACTCCTCCCTTCCCTACTGGCCCCACACTTTTTAATCTCCGAAGTCGCCTTCCTGAAGCATACCCTACACCCACTTTCCCCAACAGTCTCCCAACACTGCGCCAATCCAAACACGCCCTTACCCTTAACCTCACCCACACCGATCCCGCCATTTTTAAGCGCCAACCTCGTCACATTCCCAACCACAAACCCAACATCTTCCAGAAACTTCTTCTTCTCACTCGCACCCTGCACGGCCCCAAACCTGGACGAGCAGTTGACCGTGTCGTGAACCGGGTCGACGCTCTCGCCATAGAAGCTGTAGTTGTCGTATCTGAGGAAGCAGCCGTCGAGAAAAAGGCGGGCGTAGGGGGAGGGGAGGCAGCGGGGGATGCGCGTCCGCGCCGCGGCGTAGCAGAGGAGGCAGTCGGTGTGGGAGAGGTCCTCGTGGCACTGAGAGAGGACGTAGATAGACTTTTTTGGAGCGCTTGAGTAGTTGATGGAGTTTGCGGCCCAATAGCTGGTGTTCATTACCTGTGATAAGTTCTGCATAACTTTCGTGAAAGTTGGGATGATGCTGGTATTTGCAGGGGATCTTCCGTCGCCGCAGTAGAGCTCGGCTTCCGAGATTCGGGGATCGGAGAGAGATGTAGAGAAGAAGAAGGAGAACAAGAATAATACGAAGAAGAAAAAGAGATATACTGAGCTGGTTTGCATGGAATTCTTCATGGCTTGGAGTTAAAGAGAGAGAGAAAAGTGTTAATTATAATTTATATGGGATTGTTGGGTATTTGTTATTGTTTTGCATGGAATTCGTGGCTTGTGTTTTGATGAGACGATCTCATACATGGAGTTGCAGAGGAGAATAGAGAGAGAGAGAGAGAGAGAGAGAGAGAGGGAGAGAGAAGGGTGTTAATATGAATTTGTTGGCAAATTTGACGGCTTCTTATTCTTTATCTTTCATCTTTATCTTTTTTGTCTTCCACTTCCACTTTTTGGATTTAATAGTACTAAAGGACCAATTTAATTAAATTTTAGCTGTCACGTTATAAATATTGAAAATTACATTTAACTCAACTGCCACCGTGCCACGTGAGTTGGAAAAAAAATCGAAAGTGATTTAGCTCTAAGTATACGACAAGTAATCTTGATACATATTTTTAAAAATGTAACGATCATAATTTTTATAATAACTAAAATATACCTCAACTATCACCGTGCCACGTGAGTTGGAAAAAAAAATTGAAAGTGATTTAGCTCTAAACTTCTTGATAAATATTTTTAAAAGTGTAAGGATCATAATTTTTAGTTTTTATTTTTTATTCATAATTTTTTTAATTAAATAATTACACTAATAAAAATATATTTATCAAGAGTGAGAAGTAAAAATTTAAACTTATACACTCTTAAAAATAAATTATCTATTTTTTCTATATTTCTATTTGTTGTTAAATTTGACATTGACTTAACTCTATAATTAATGTAAAGACCTAGACTTAAGAGAAGGGTTTTTTTTTTTTACTATTATTATGAGAAGCCACGCTTATTATTATTATTATTATTATTATTATTTTTCTCTTTGGTGCTTCCAGAATGTGTTTATTATTTTATTGGTCAGCCACATTTTTTTTCTACGATCTTCGCTGTTTCCAAATGGACCGAATAAGAATAATTTCTTTATTGATTAGCAAAAAAAAAAAATAATAATAATTTCTTTATTATGGTACTCCTTTAGACTCTTTCCCCAAGCCCTCTCTTCTAGAACTTAGCTCTCCCATTATTCAAGCTAAGTTGCTTTTTGACTTCAAATTAGTAGGTTAAAACTTGCAACGATTTTAGGGCTTGTTCTTTTAAAATTTAATTTGAGTATAATTTTTGAGTTAAATTTGAGTTATAACTTGAGTTAAACTTGTAATTTGAGTTTGTGTTTGGTTGTGTACATTTAAATTATGATTTGAGATAAAAATCTTTTTGAGTTTGTGTTTGAGTGAGTCAAAACTTGAATTTGTATTTAGATAGTATTTTAATAAAAACTCAATGCTGATGAAAAATTTTAATATGGTATATGGGTCGGGTTTTATTTGTCTTTTCGTTGTCAACGTATAGAAAAAAAATCATCTCAATCAGAATTAAAACGAAAAAGCTATAACATTTTTAAGAATAAAAAAATATTATTCATTAATTTGAGTTTGAGTTTCTGAACTCGAGTTGAAGGAGAAAGTTATAAACTCGAGTTTTAATCCTAAATTTGAGTTTGAACTCAAGTTTAAACTTAAAAAAATATAAACTCAAATAAAATTATAACTCGAGTTACATTTTTTTTAATTTTTCGCTTAAAAGAATAAGCCCTAGTTACTTTTAAATATTCCAAGTTTGTTACTTGGGGAAAAAAAAAAAAAATTCCAAGTTTGAATTTTATTTTATTTTTCTCTCCCATCTTTTTCTCCTCTTATGACTTCTGGGTAGAAATCAGAATGTTCATCGGCGGCACTTGTCGGTCAACCAATAGAGAGAGTCTCAGCTGGCCACGGCTTCACCAAACGCACCGTAACGTGGGACCCACTAGTTGGACATGCATTTTTCTCTTTAGGTGACTATTATATTGGCCACGTGTACTTTGTAAGAAAAGTCAATCCAATGAACACCTTTTGCAGTGATAAATGCACTAGATTATTGGGAAAGTCCGATTTATTTATTTATTTATTTATTTTGGGAGAGTGCGTTTTAAAGACCAGAGAATACGCCATTCCATAGCGAGATTTCTGCGTCACTTCTTTTTGGGATCCAGTGGACGAACATTCTCTAGCCCTCCGGACAATCCCACGTTGAATTGGAATAAATTTTATCATGTGCAGCTAGAAAATTTTCATACAAAAATAGTATTTTATGTGTAATATAATTTAAATTATTAAGAAAAAATAATAATTTCATAATTCGTGATAAAGATATAACGACGATTTAAAATACGGCAATTGTTTAACTATTGTTCTCCATGATTTTTCCATCAATTACTAATTGATTATGTATTGATAAACCAATTATCGGTTATTTTTCTAAAAAAAAAAATATCTTTACTTTTTTTTAAAAAAGGGTAGTTAAAACTAACGCACTATGCCTATTTTCTCAAGATTTTATTGGTACTAAAACATATCTATTTATTATAAAAAATGCGGATGCTGGTTTTAAATTTTTTGTACTTCGACTCTTTGCTTGCTTGCTTTCAAGCTTATATGTTGGTTTCCTTGTGAATCTTTTGCTTATTTTCTCAAGATTTTAATGTCTAACTATTGTTCTCCATGATTTTTCCATCAATTACTAATTGATTAACCAATTATCGGTTATTTTTCTGAATAACATGAAATATTAAAAAAAAAGTAGCTAAAGCTAGCCCACTTCGCCTATTTTCTCAAGATTTATTAGTACTAAAAAACATAGAGAAATAGTAGAAAATAAGCTAATATAAAAAGCTTAAGAAAGTATATAGAGTAATTTTTAGTTATAGAAATGAATAGGTCATAATTTATCAAGTTATGGTTTATAACCAGATAAATTATGGACAAACTTATTAAGTTATGGTTCATAACTAGACAAGTTATGAACGATTATGAACAATAACTTATCAAGTGATGGTTCATAACTAGACAAGTTATGGACGAAAACAGTAATTTGGCCTATTTATTAACTTATGTAAATTATTGACCTATTAATTTTAATTCATCTTAAGTTTTGGCCTATTTCTCTCTTTTTCTCTAAAACATATGCCAGCATTCGTACAATAATTCAAATCATGGTTCGCTACAGTATTTTTTCACACAAAAAATACACATAAATAAAAAATAATTTTAAATTCATGAACTAAACATCCACTTAAAAAAAAAAAAAAAATTGGCGTTGGCATTTATCTCCTTCTCCCCAAAAAGTTTGATAAACAAATTGCACAGCAAAGACCACTACCCGACGACTAAAAACTTCCAAAAAGAGCCTCCGAGTCGTTCACAAAAAAAAAAAAAATAAAAAAAAAAATGATAGTGCAACCTCTTTACATGGACGGAATCATTACCACTTGAACTATACAGTATCTTTGACATTTTGGAGAATAAAAGTCAAAATTGTTTTTTGTCTTCCTTCGTAATTAAGTTAAACCATTTTACTTTTTCTCTGCGAAGAGACCCAAATCGGCCAAAAAATGATCAATTCCCGCACTACTTAATGGTGTGTCTTCTATATTTTCGCCTTGCCATGTTCAAAATTCTAAACCACTTGAGAATTGAAACGTTGAAGTACGAAACAAACCGAAATTTACGACAATAATGGGATTCTCTTTAAAAATTCAAAAAACTCGGCTACTTTAGGACCACCAAAAAAAAAAAAAAGAAGAAGTGTCCAAAATTAAAATTATAATAAAAACATATGGTACATTCCTTTCAAAAAAAAAAAAAAGGTACATGATATCTAACTGTATTATTATAAACAGAAAAACAATTCTAGGATTTAATCATTGTAGCGTTAGAACGTTTTGTGGCGTGCGTGTACATAAATCAGATATGCATGAAGGTTGACACCGACAAGAGTCCGATGAAGAAGATAATTCCAAATGTTCATCAATGAAAGGAGGCTTGGATGGCGTTGGCAATTCGATGTCGTTTTGTTTAAGCATTTGTAATGCAATTGTCATGCTAGGACGTAAAGATGGTGATTCTTGGGTACATAATAGGCCCACTTGCACAACTCTTTTCACTTCTTCAATGTCTTTAATCTCCATTTCCATGCTTTTCTCTATGATCTCCAACACTGTATTTGATTGGAAGTGTTTCCACGCCTGAATCATGCATACACAAAGAAAAAGTTACAAACAAAGGAATGGAACTAATTATCTAAAAGTGTCTCTTATATATAGGTAAAGTTTTAAGTCTGACGGTCATAACTTTTTTCACATATAAACACTCAATGTTATATATGTTGGACTAAAGTAACTTGAGTGTTACACATACATACAAACGATATTATGTGAACATAAGAGAAAAGTTACACATGTTTAACAAGTCCGAGTGCTAGACTTAAAAAAGACAATTCCTATATCAATGTGTGGATTCAAGGTTAAGAGAGTTTTACATGAGCAACTAGCGTTTCAAACGGAGCATTGGGATTCAATTTGTTGTTCCTCACACCAGTTACTATCTCCAACACAAGAACCCCAAAGCTATAAACATCTACTTTTTCGGTTAATCTTCCTTGAGCAAGGTATTCAGGAGCCAAATAACCACTAAAAGTCATGAAAACGGTATCAATTAGTTCAAACCACGTCAATCAAGTCACTTAACAAGAAAGTTTTTAGTCAAAAAAATGAAAAAAAAAACTGAAAACTTATGAACGGCATAATTAGTCACGTACAATGTTCCCGCAATGGTGGCACCAGAAAGGTTTCTGCCACATGAAGAAAACCTTGCCAAGCCGAAATCAGCGATTTTTGGTTTAAATCTCGAGCCCAATAGAATGTTGCTTGCTTTGATGTCCCTGTGAATTATTCTCATTTGACAGCCTTTGTGGAGGTACTCCAAACCCTCAGCTGTTCCTACGATTATCTGCAGTCTCTTTTTCCAGTCTAATTCTTTCTTCCTCTCTGAGTCTTCCTTCAACAGACGGCACAATTAGATCATAAATGTAAATCTTGCAACAAAACGACATCAGTCAAAGTATCAAACCTATCAAACTAATTAATGGTGTAGTATACAGATCCCAATTTGTTCTAGAAACTCATCTACATATCTTTATTCTTTATCTATATATATAGTTTTTATATATACGTCTATGATGACTTTTTGTATAATGTTGAAGTCAGAAAGGACTGGCAAACACATGGAACAAATGGAAATGTCAAAACTTTATTTCAAAAATGATATTCAGAAAGCAAGCGTGATTAAAAATGAAGAAATAATGCACCATAATGATACTTTTCAGCAGTAGACCATTATTTTTTTAAGAACATGTTAGTTTTTAGACATTTTATAGAGAAAGCATCCACCTCGTACACTCAGTGGTTAGATTAATATTTTTCTTTTATACGACGCGAATAATTGGTTTAAATCCAAAAAAGTGAGTAGATCTTATTAAAATTCAACTTCGGATATAAAATTCAAAAGGATCAAATAGAAAAATAATACTATGAATCATAGAGCTACAATGATACAATATATCTAATAATATTCATTAAATTTCAAAAAAAATAATAAAAATAAAAGAAATGGTTTGAGGTTTTAAGTTTGAATTTCTCCAATCCCAGTTTCAAAGAAAAAATAAACAAAAGTCCAAGTAGTTGTACTAATATTGATGGCTTACCAAATAAAATACGGTCAAGGCTTTTGTTGACAAGGAATTCATAAACAAGGAAACTGTTTGTAGTAGTGAAACAGCAACCGAGGAAGCGAACCAAGTTTTTGTGTTGAGCACTACTTATGACATCGATTTCGTTGCAAATCACTTCACTCTGAGTTTTTCCAGTTGCAAACAAACGTTTTATCGCTATTTCTCTACCATCAGCCAGCTTTCCCTGCCCAGGTGCATATAATATCATAATGATCAGTTACGGAAATAAGAATATAAACAAAGAAAAAATTATTAACTTCAAGTATGGGCAACAACATAATGTTTACTTCGTTTATTTTTTAATTTTTGAAAGATTCCTTAAAAGGTAGATTGTCTCATAAGAGTTCTTAACATTGTTAGTCCATCAACTATTAATAATATTGTGACGGTAGACATGTAATTATTTTTATTATATTTCAAAAGTATTTTAGAATGAGAGATCAAAATTGCTAAACGTAAGTAAATAAATAAATTTAGGAACTAATATGCCTTTAAAAAAAAAAAAGAGAAAAGTTTAGCGATTAAATTATGAAAAAGTAAATTCTCAAGAATGCCACAAAAAATCACTTTTGGATTTAAGCAACAAATACCGGAGTTTTAGATTTGTGTCATAATAATAGACTAGTTACATGTCAACAAAACGTGACATAAATCTGAACCATAAAAAGGTTGTGGTATAAATTCAAAAACATATAAAGGTTATGACATGCCACCTAACTTTGTCTAATGAAAAATACTAATATCAAACATTTGGCTAAACTAATAACACCTTATGCCAAACATTTAATTATTATACCCCCTATGTGTTATACCCTGAATACTTCACCATAGCCTCCTTGACCAAGCTTGTGGGCCTCATCAAAGCACTCTGTTGCTTTCTCAAGTGTTGAGAACTTGAACTCCAAGAAGTTCAAGCCCCTCTTTGTCACTGAGAAATCCATGTGCATCCCTTTATCTAAAACAAACAAAACAAGAAGCTTTTTGTTTTTCGATACTATTTTGATAAGGGGTGAAAATGAAAGAAAATGAGGAATTAATCGTTGGAAAATATTAATTGTTGATTACTATGTGTTTTCCAGCGGCGAATCTTTCGCTTGTATGTAGTTCTGCTCACATAGATTCCCACTGCAGCAATCAGTGCGCTGATGGAAAGCCCAACAAAGACGTACGTTGCATATATTAACATAATATCTGCAGTAAGCATCCGTGACACTTGTGAGTGTGGCAACTTGATTTCAATTCCAACACCATATATATTATTAGCAATCAAATTACACAAAGAAACAAGAAAACCCATTTGAATACTAGTGTTAGTTATAATGAATTCAGATTATGTGTGTAATCTTTGGTGTCTCAAGCGGTTTCTAGTGAACCAATTTGTACCACGTTATTTAGTAGACTCAAACATTAGATCACGAAAAAATTAATTAAAAAACCATTTTAAAATTTTTTAATAATATTGCATAACTATATTAAGAGTTTCATTTTAGTTCCTAAACTTCAATATCTCGGAGTTATTAGTCCCTAAACTTCAATATTACTCAGTCTCTGTCAAGAAATTTAGTTGGCACATTTTTCTCGTGCTCCTTTTTTTTTTTTTTCCTTAACAGAAATTAGCTTTAGGGCCTAATTTAAGTTTAGGGGGATGAAATGAGACTCTTAGCGTAGTTTAAAGACCAACTAGATAATTCAATTAAGACTATAATTTTGGAGTAACCTTTGGCTCTTAGGGCACGGTTGTTCCCAAAATCGTAATCGGCGTAACGTAAGATGCAGCCAGAATTTAGCACACGTCCCTCAGTAGAGGGTAGACATGAAGAGCAAACTTGTGCTGCCTTCTCGACACACACATTGCACATGTTGCGGTCCATAGTTTTCCAGCAAGTAGCCATGACAAGGACAAATATATGACGCGTCCTCTTGTAGGCCACTCCGGAGCCACTTTCCGCGGTTGACCTCACCAGCTCGTTGATCTTTTTCCTCACCATGTCGCTGAATTCCGGCTGCGTATTGACGCTATCACCGCATTTCTATGTCAGACCGATCAGAAGGAGAAAATGTCAGGAATTAAATTATAGGAATTTTAAAGAATAAGTACATATGAGGCCCTAAGCACATATATATACATGAAACTAGGGTAACAATGAGGCCAAGGGGAAGAAATAAAAAAATAAAAACATTGTTTGAGCTAGATGGAAAAAATAATAAGAATAATAATAATAGCATTATTGAGGAAACAAAAAAATGGGAAAATGTCCTTTAGGTTTTAGTCAGTAGTATATGAAGGCAATATATATAACTGAAGAGATCAATGAAAGCTACGAACTAGTTTGTTAAGAAATTAAATATAAACGAAAATCATGCTTGCAAATGTTCCTTTTCCGTACTATTTCTCTGGTTATAGCTAGAACCTTCAGAAGAAAAAAGAAAGAAAGAAAAATAATAATAATAAAACTTGTTATAGTTAGAAAGTTGATCTTTAAATTCATTAGTAGTCCAAAGCGAGGGGTTTGCCCTAAAGAGATGAGAATGTGAATAAGTTATGCTCTTCAATAGGCATTTTCAACAAAAAGAAAAGGAGAAGAAAAAGAAAACTTCATTTTATCCTATCGTTTAACGTTGAGTCATAAAGAGGGCTAAAGCCTAAAATTAACAGAATTTATAAACGAACAGTATATAGAATTTGAGACGCTAATAATAACGATAATAGGAAATTAAATTACCCTCAGATCATCTGGCTCAACGGGCAGATTGAAGAAGGGGTAATTCTCAGCTCTGATGTAGCAGCCGCCGAAGAAAATCCGGCCTCCGGTGTTGGGGAAACAACCCATCAAAATCTCTTTAATCTCATGAAAACATGCCAAACAATCTTTGCCGGACAGATCTCCCGTACATTGGGAAAGAACATACAAACGTTCAGGTGGGTCCCCTATTTCCCCCATAGCAAACTTGTCTCGTTCCATGTTCTCCACCATGGACCCCACAATCTTCTCATAGTTGACGATATAGTTGGTCACGTTGCGGACAACTTTGTCTCTGCATGACCGCGTTAAGAGCTCCATCGAAGGCGCGGAGTTTGAGAGGCGCACGAGGTCGAAGACGAGGAAGATGAAGGTGTACAACAAGGGTGCCATGCAAAAGGAAGGGGAAGAAGACGGTTCTTTTCTTTTCTCTTCCTTCTTTGATCTATGTTGGTTTTCATTTTTTTTTCTCTTTTTTCATTTTTTTTTTTTTTTTTGGTGTGTATTGTTTCATTGGTTATATTTGGTTGGTTATGTGTGTGGTGTTAAAAACTGGCAAATGGAATACATGAAACTAACACTAATAACGTGGAAGTTTGTCCACTGTGTTACCTACACACCAATAACTGCCGCTCAAAGCGAGCTTATATTTTTCTTTCTGTTTTTCTTTTAAAAAAAATATAAAAAAAAAGGACGGAGAACTTTCATTGTTAATGTTATCATCCCAAGTTCCCGACAATGAAGACGTTTGGTTAGAAGATTTAAACTATGTGATTCGAATTATTTTTGATTTACGTGAATTTTTTGTGAAAAAAAATACTGTAGCGAATCACGAATCATGATTCGAATTAGGAAACGAATCCCTCTACCAAACATCCTCTAAATGAAATTGTGAGAACAATGAACAAGGATTAGAAATAATATCAACATACCTCCATAACCAAGATGGAACAAAAAGGGCTTACATTATCAAAGGTTCAAACCATCTTGACATTTCCAAAGATCACCAATAATATTATCTTTAGCAAAAATAAATAAGTAAATATATAAAACAATATTCTTATTTTCTTCTTGGTACTATGCAATTTGTTTATTCTCTCAGCAAAAAATCAGCTAAACACTACATTAGTATAAATATAAAAAGAAGGGGAAATTGACCGAGAGAGAGAGAAGAATAGAAGCCAAGGACACCAACCTAATTAAACCTAATCTAGAGAGACAATAGTCCTTTCTTGTTTCATTAAAATTTACTAAACACGGTCACGTTTGCAACAAATGACAGCTAAAACTACTGGCACCGCTTATTGAGGTCCTTGTAGAACTGATCACAAAACGCAAGCCAAGATTCCTGGTGTTTCTTCGGATTAGTAGCAGGACTTACAATGCTGTTTCCAAAACCAAAACTTTCAATTGTTTCCAAACTCTCAGAAGAAGTTGTAACATGTGAACGGCTATACCATTTTGCGTCCAAAATTCCTTCAAGTGAATCCTCTCGGCATT
>NW_010366566.1:334266-340326 GCF_000414095.1 Morus notabilis | reverse complement strand
CGGCATTCATTCCCTGGTTTTTAATGTTTTCATCGCAAGAGAATGCCGATACAATCCTAATCGTCATCCACCAAAGACATCACCGGAACCCCTTTTCTATTAAAACGCGTACACTGAACTCGCAACTCATCCCCTTCCTCGAAGTCCCTCCTGCCATTAGTCTGCATGAAAACACAGGGACCCTTAGCAACACGGTTAAAAAGAATCTCATTGCTCTGAGGAAAGATTAGAAAGTTCCTATATTTAAGAAGAAGATTTTCTGTACTTAGATTTGCAGCCATGTTTAGTAAATTGTAAAGGAACAAGAAAGGACCATTGTATTGGATTAACTAGATACATATAAGCAAGTTAAGTAGCTACTGATAATAGACAACATTTATCACTCTAAACTAGAACAAATCTGGATATGCGCTCTACAGGTGAGAAATGCAACATTCTTGAAATCTAACTTAGACAGTTAGAACTTAGAAGATCAAGTTTGAAGTGAGTGGATAATAGGTGGAAAGGGGTTAACTTGTTAACCTTCAGAAAAAGAAAAAGAGAATAAAAACCTAAATTATGTCATTCATAAATAAGTTTGACTCATATACCTCAAAAAGATACATCCCGCGAATGTCTCCACCTAAATCAAGGATCAATCCATTAGTTCGGACCTGAAAAACCTTGGCAGTGACCTTAGTTCCTAGCTTCAGGCTTTTCGCAGAAATTGTAGTTCTAGTTTCAGCTTCTGAGTCATCCAAATTACTCCTATTGGACGTATCGGATTTGAGAATTTGTGTAATTTCTTCTCCATCCTTGCTTTTGGATTTAGAATTTAATCTTTTGTCTCCTTTCTTTCGCAACGACGGTTTTGACTTCCCATCTGCTTCTGAAGCACCAAGGGATCTAGATTTAGTTTTAGACTTTTCTGTCAAACCAGCAGATTTTTCCTCCTCGTCACACTCAGCGGCACTTCGGATTAGAATTGGTGGTACAGAGAACTGTGAGGGATTTACATCACTAACTTCATTTTTATTCACCAAAAATGCATCTAAAGTATCTGTAATATTATTCTGCTTCTCTCCAGCATTGCACATATTCTCTTCTGATGCGGAATACTCAACCTCTTCTTTCGAAGATGGGAAAGATGCTTTGGCTACATTCCTTTTCACGGATCCAGACTGCGGAATGGTTGCTTTAAGGGATAGTTTAATGTTACCACGAACATCCTGACCTATGCATTTCGCCGTTATTTTCTGGCCTACAGATACAACTTCTGAAGGACGGGAAACCTGACAAAAGGAATAGTATAAGTGCCAAATCAATATTCCAAATTCCGATAAAAATCACTAGAAGAAGCATAATAAAAACTAAAACACTTAAAAATGAAACATAAATTCTCAAATAAATTGGAGAAACAAGGAGATCAAGAATTCTCTCTTAAAGTAATGATTACTACATACCGGCTCATGTGACAACTCAGAGATGTGAAGAAGGCCTTGTTGACCACCATTGAACTCCACGAATGCCCCATATTCCTTGACTGAAGTTACCACACCTTTATAAACCCCACCAATTTCAATCTCACGCCCGAGTAAAAAATCAATCTGAGAAGCAGAATGAGTTAACAAACGCAGTAAAAAGCAAAAGTATCCTTAAAGCTAAGGAAGCATAGCAGCATTTGAATTATTGGAATCATAAATATAACTCCGGATGCGTCTTACGACAAATGAATTTTCCTACTGTGAGAACTTGGTTTCCCCTACCATCAGTAAATCAAAATTTTCCTTTTGTTATCTAGTGAAAACAAAACCAGAGCCTATTAACCAGGAGACTGCTACATAAGCATATTATTGCTTTGTCCATCTACGGAATCACACGAAACTAGAGTGAGAAAGTAAATACCTTTTCTTTTACTTTCTCCATTATGGCCTTATTCTTGGCCACTATGCTAAGCGTTCCATCACTTACAGAGAGACGTCCACCTAGAAAGCATACAACATCAGTAATAATGTGAGTTTTCAGAGCTACCAAGGTGCTAACAGTCTTAAAAACAAGTATTAGACAAAATAGCATTGAAGAAACATATGAATGAAATCATATGTTAGCATGTTCTCCACCATAAGTAGCTTGATGAGAGGAGGAAAGAAAGGATGACACAGCTACAGAAGACCAAACAACATCAAACATGCTCAAATGATCAGGAATTTACAGCATTTTCCAGGTAAAATCCCCAATCCTTCTTCTCAACTGCGACGGTCCTATAATACGGATGACACAGCTAAAGACCAAACAACATCATAACATGCTCAAATGATCACGAGAGATACATTTACAGCATTTTCCAGGTAAAATCCCCAATCCTTCTTCTCAACTGCAACGGTCCTATAATACAATCAGAAAAAGAATGCACAAAGCTTTGTTCATGGTTGAATCAAACCTGTTTCCTCTTCAATTTTTCTCTTTAAAGCCCCAAGAGGTCCAACCAAGCGTCGAAGCAAGTCGTTGCTATACTTCAAGGTAGCTGCATGCACCATCAGTCACAAAAATAAAGTTTAATATTATCACTCTATAACAACATAAAAGTAGAAGAAACATAAAAGCTAAAAAGTCAACCTAATTGAGGAGAATTATCATCTTGGTCACGTGGTGCATTTATCTCCTTCTCCATCTGATCAAGGATCTGAATACGACCTTTACGAGCATGCTCTAAGGACTCACAAATAATATCTAAAGGAATGCCGGCTGGTTTTATATCCAATTGAATTGCCGTGACTCCTTTCCGGGTGCCAGCAATTTTGAAGTCCATGTCCCCAAGGTGATCTTCCAGACCCTACACACAATTGAATATAGTATCTAAACAACTAAGAGAAAAGAAAATTTGAAGTTAAGTAAAGGACGTATCATTGAGTGCTGAAACTACAAAATCAGAACCCAAAATGATGGATATTCACAAATAAGGCAAACGAAAAATCTCACCAGAATATCAGTCAGTATACGATAGTCCTTTATTTTGCCAGTTGATGGATCCACTTCACTAACAAGACCCACAGATACACCAGCCACGTGTTCACGGAGTGAAATGCCAGCATCCATCAAAGCCATACTGCCTGAACAGGAGAATATACTTAAACATCATAAAGAATACTCTAGCTTTAATATGTTACCACAAGTAATAAAATAAAGCATATTTTAGTTAGCCGCATGTGCTTTCCAACAAAAAAAAAAAAAAAAAAAAAATAGAAGGAAGAGGCTTATGACAACCAATGCACAAAATGAAACAAACCTGATGTAGACAAACGTGAAAACTATCCATACGACTACCAAGTTGATATTTTACACCAACAATTGTAACAGGAAAAAGTGGCTCAAATTTGCAAGAAAATAACGAGAATCAAGCACAAGAAAGACAGAGCAATGGACATCACAGAAGTAAAGTGAACAGATTACCTCCACATACAGTTGCCATTGATGTTGAACCATCAGAAGCCATGACTTCAGAATTGATACGTACAACATATGGGAAATCATCTTCAGGAGGTAAAACTGCAAGTAGAGCCTTCTCTGCAAGAGTTCCTATTAACAAAGAAGAAAACAACCATGATTATATACTACATCTTTTCTAACTATCGTAATCGTTAAATTACATCTTTTCAAGTATCATGATAGTTATTCAGTGAATTATATCGTAACCTCATAACGTGGACTATGTATCTGCAATCTTTTTAGTTATCTTATCAAACTGTTTGCAAAGATGTGAAAGAGAGAGAGAATCCCATTCTTTTCGTAAGAAAATGAGAATGTTACTTTTCACAACTCAAGTAATTTAGAAAAGGGAGTGAAACAAACGTTTCCCATCCACCCCATTCAATTTCTTTATTCACACGAATTTTTCATTTACTTGAAAAGTTTATACTTCTAAATTAAAATCAATTCCTGTCTAAAACTCTCTATCCTAGAATCATAAATCCAAATGTAACACAAGGATGAATGATTACCATGCCCAACTTCACGCCTGTTCAAGCCACCTCGTTTACCAACTTCATTGATGCAGAACGGGGGAAAGCTATAATGAAGCATGAAACGCTTTGATGAAGAACCAACAATTGAATCCAAGCGTTGAGCATCAGCAGGAGAACCGAGTGTAACGGTGCAAAGAACCTATCAAACATCATATACGTATGAACTTATGCCAGGGGTAAATAAAAAAAAAAAAAAAATTTACTCCCAGTGTCTAAAAGAATGCTAACCTGAGTATCTCCACGAGAAAAAAGTGATGATCCATGCAACTGTGGCAAATTACCAGCTTCACAATACAAAGGCCTAACTTCATCAAGCCGTCTCCCATCAACTCTTAATCCTTCAGAAATGATCCTTCTCCGAACAACCTGAGACAAGAGATACAACTAAGAGTAAAGTTGTGACAACCATCAATCCCTTGAGGTACAAGGCCAAGAAAGGATAAGATGTGCAGTCCCACATCGCCTGAGGATGAAGATGGGTCCTGGTTTATAAGGAATGACACCACCTCCCAATGGTATGAGGCCTTTTGGGGTGAAGCCCAAAAGCAAAACTGTGCGGCCAGAAGCCCAAAGCGGACAATATCATACCAGGTAGGGGTGCAGGTCGTTACAAAAGTAGGTTGGTAGCTCCTACGAGATGTGACTACCTTTTCAAGAGCAATGTCTTACTTTTACTCCATAAACATTCCAGGTGAATTTGATATGATATAACTTTTCATACATTTCCAAATTCCATACCAGCAGAACTAGCTCCCAAGGCAAGATATATAAGAATCCAACACCACCAACATACGTTGCTCATAGTTGTACTCTTACCAAAATATACACATACACATAAGCTACATAGCTGTACTGTCACTTTGAAATAGAAGACCCCAATAACATTAACTAATGAGACGTTTTGGCATACTACTTCACTAAATACAAAGATAAAGATAACATACCTCAGGAGTACAAAGACAAAGGAATCATAAATAATCATAATGAAAGAGAGAGAGCAAGAGAGTGAGGCTCCTAGATTCTCATTTTTGGCTCAGCCTACCTGTTTCCTCACTGTGTCAACTGTCTTTGATAAAACATTTAAGCTTTCTCCATCGCATTCTTCTTCAAGAACTTTCTTAACATCTTGTGTAATGTTATCCAAAGCCCCCCCACGCTCAAACTAGATGAAATATACAGCAAAATAAAGGTTAAACTATATAATATATATTACAAGCAAAACTTGTCACCTATTTCCTTATGCAGGCACATAAGCTCCAAAATGTTTATCCAAAATCAGACTTCTCTAGTTTAAACTATAGATAGTATGCACCTTGCCATATGTAGGGTCCGAAAACACAGCTTCTATAGGAGCTTCTGCCAACTCGCGGACTCTCTCCAATGTTCTATCTGACAACATTGATAATTTATAATCCTTCTTACCTTTACCCGCTTTAGCAGCCAATCTGATTTGCGGTTCAAGATACTTAACCGCCTGTATGGTCAGATAGTCACAGTCCAGCATCTTAGAACAATTCTATCAATATAAAACGGCTATGCAAGATAGCTAATTGTTTCATGACTCACCTCAGGATGAGCCAATCTTAATCCAGCTTCTAGATCTTTCTCCGATATCCCGCGAGCTTGCACATCCATCATTAACGTCTTGTCCTTTGTACAGGCATAGACTAAGTTAAGATCACTAAAGCAAAGCTGCACATATCAAATAAACAACAATTAGATGTTAAAGCGAAAAAAAAAAAAAAAAAAAAAAAGGAAACCCATTTACATGAACATAAATATAGATGTTAAAACAGCAATCTTTCAGGCTTCAGAATTTGCTGAAGGCAGTTATCTGTTAGGTTATACCAACTACCATTGTCAAATTCAGCATAATTTTATTACACTCGTAAGTAAATACATTAAGCACACCTCGTCCATAGTCGGATTAACAATGAACTGTCCAGAGATCCTTCCAATACGTATCATCCCAATGGGACCACCCCAGGGAATGTCCGACAACATAAGAGCAGCAGATGTCGCATTAGCCGCCATCACATCCGGATCTTGTTTTCCATCG
>NW_010366566.1:314250-334192 GCF_000414095.1 Morus notabilis | reverse complement strand
CGGAAGAGAGGACACTCGCCATAACCTACAAATAACAATGTCCTTCGCAATTGAGATGTCAAAAATAAATACTAAAGGAGTATAATACTAAAAAAGTAGAACAATAATCAAATTAAACAACCAAAATCATACTTGAACTTCATGATAAAATCCCTTGGGAAATAGCGGACGAATCGGCCGGTCGATGAGACGACCGCATAAGAGTTCACGTTCTTTAGGAGCACCCTCTCTCCTCATGTATGTGTTCGGAATCACTCCTTGTGCAAATTGCTTCTCTTGATAATCAACCTTATAAGAATCAAAACAAAAAAGCGTACCACAAAACCCATTAGATAAACCTAAATTCCAAAAACAAAAAAGAAAAGAACTTGAAATTGAAAATGCTAAGTTCAATTATATAAATCACTCAACTTTGAGCTCCGAAATGATATATATATATATATATATATATATAAGAATTCAGGATTTCATAAACAACAGTTAATCAAATAACAGAATTAGAGGTCGGTTAAGGACGTACAGTGAGGGGTAAGAAATCAGCAACGGCGTTGCTTTTGGCGGAGGTGACGGTGGACAGGACTTTAGTCTCGTCTATGCCCAAAACGACGGCGCCATTAGCAAAGCGAGCGATCTTGCCAGTTTCGAGAGTGATTATGCGTAATCCGACTTCGAACTCCTCTCTGAAGGTCTCGAGCACCTTGGTGCCGGCGACGGAGGGCTCAGCGTCGGTGCCAAGCGGCTCAGACAGAGTCGCAAAGCCCAGTCGGCCGCTGCAAATGGTGCGGAACCCGAGACCTCGCCATGTGAGGAAATGAGGGACGGTTCTGAGGAGGGGGTTGGCTCGGCTCGCCACGGACACCATGGCTATGGCGCAAGAGAATAACCAGAGAGAGAGAGAGAGAGTTGTCCGAGGGTTTTGGGTTTAAGCCCAAGGAGGCAAAGAAATTTGTTTTTTTTCCCGTTTGCCTCCTATTAAAACGACATGTCATTTATAGTTTCAAAGCATGTTAATTTTTATGATAACGATATGGGTTTAAGATGAAAATGATATGGGTTTCTTGTTTAAAGTTTATTCATTGTAATCATATGTCGTTTAAGATGAAAACGATATAGTTTTCATTATATGGTTTTCTTGTCGTTCATTATAAAAACAACATGTAGCGTGACTTCCTGTCTCGTTGCATTCCAAACTTTATTGTCGTTCGGATGGAGAAACGACATGGCTTCTGCGGTAATAGTTTTATGTCGTTCGTTTTAACAGAGGGGTTTCTCGCAACTCTTTTTCATACCATGGTAGTGGATTATTTTGCAATGATGTTTAACGCAGTATTTGTTTGGGAGCATCTATTAATTAGAGGTGTAAGTTTAGGCTGTCTGATCAATCAGACTTGGTTCGGTGGTCTGAAAGGAAATTTTGGATTATGCCAGTCCAGTCTTAAAAGAAAGAAGGTCGATCTAACTATACCCTAAACTTAAAAGATTTAGGTCCGGTCCAGAATTTTATAAGGAATTTTTTTTAAAAATTTTTAAAAATATAATGTTTGGACCGGGAGAGAGGATCGGCCCAATCCGGTCCTAAGCCCAAAAATTTAACCCCATGCTTAGCTCAACCCAAATATGTAACTCTAACTATTAACGCATTATTTGTTGAGCGCATTTATCTGTCTAAAAAATAAGTTTTAGAGTACCAAAACAACATTTCTCTAAAATAAAACTAATGTTTCAAGGATATCAAAAGACTCCTTTGATATATGAGTTTAAATTAAGATTTTTTATTATGACTTTTGAAATTTAAATTTTTTAAAAGAAAAAAACACCGTAACATATTCAAAATTATAAATTTGCATTATAACAGAACTCATATACTAAACATATACAAATGATTTTATCTCTAAAAATTAATAACATATTCTTATACGAAACATTATACCTATTACTAAAGGAGGTAGAAAAGTTACTGTACTAAGTATAGTGACTTTCCGATTTTACCCCTGTTTTTTTTTGTTCAAGCCTTTTTTATACCGTCTGTGTCCTTTTGAGTGTTTTTATTGTTTTACCCTCGGTTTTATTTTGTTTATGTGTTTTTTCTGGGCATTTTGATCATTTGATTTGGTCCTCTTTCTTTTACCGTTTCCAATGTCTGACATTTGGATTGAATTGATACAATTATCATGACCACATAATTATCTTCATTTTTCATCGGTAAAAGAAATTATGTACTATAACAATAACCGTATAAAAGAGCTTTTTTCTTGAAAAAGATGCACAGAAATATATCACATAATACCTTCAAATTAATTATAAACAAAAAGTATCAAAAAAAATTGTGTGTTTTTACCGTTTTATCTTTGGTTGCTTATATCTACTTTGTTTTTTATTTGGGTATTTTAGTAATTTTGATTCAAAATAGCATTGTATGCCTTTTGTTATTCCTTTTCGTGAAGCTTTTCTTCTCTCTCTCATCCTTTCCGTGAAGCTTCTGGGCTTCAGTTATTTTCTGCATTTCTATTTTCCCTTTCTTTTCTCTCTCTGCAGCTCTTTTGCTTTGTTGCTTTGGTTGCTCTTATTACTTATTTCATTCTAGTCTTTCCAATCGTTTCGGTCTAGGCTTTTTTTGTTCGTCCTCAATCACAATTTACTACTTTGATTAGGGATTTCGCTCGAGATTTCTATGTCCTTTTCACCTTTTTTTCCTTTTTTTTTTTGTCTTTTGGTTGTTCTCATTTGGGATTTTGGATGTGTTTTTCCCACTATTTATGATGTTTCATGTTTTGTGTAGGGATTTCCGCCGTGAATTTCATGTGTTTTTTTCCCTTTTTCCCTTTCTATTTTATGTCATTTTTTTCTCCATTTATTTTTCTCCCATGGGTGCCTTTTTTTTAATTGCCGTTATTTCTTTGCTTTTTGGGTTGTTCTCATTTGGGATTTCGTATGCGTTTTTCCCTCTATTTTTGCCAGAATGAATGTTTTGGGTTTCATGCACTTTTTTGTTTTCCGTTTTTCATTTTTTGTTCTTTTTTTTTTAAATGACCGTTTTGTTGTTGTTGGTAATTTGCTCTTTATTGTGGTTGATTTATTAGAGTTTTTTACGTGTTTTAAGCCTATTATTATTTTTTACTTTTGAATTTTTTTCCTCTCACGGATCATTCTAGAATTTTCTTCGTTTGCTTTTCTTTTTTCAGCAGCTCATTCGGCTTCGTACAAGGAGATTTATATGCATGCATTTGATCTTTGGCATGGTTGATTCCTATAGGTGAGTACCAAATTTTCCATTTTCTTTGCTGATTTTGTGCCTCCGTTGTGGCTAAATTAATTTACTTTGCTAATTTGCGGTGATGATGTGTAATGCTCAGGATCTTAGTTTGTACTTTTACATTGATGATCTGTATTCCTTTTATTCCCGTAGCATTAAATGAGCTAATGATTTTTTTCTTCCTTTATTGTCCGGAATATCTACCAAATCTGCCACCCACAATGGTTATGTTTTTCTGTGCTTTTCATGCTATACAACACCTGTTATTGTGATAATTACATAAGCCTATTCTTTGTTTCCAGGGATGTTTATCGAGCTCTGATCAAAATTTTATTTTTTCATGTGTTGTAAATCTGTATAACAGATGCTTAATGTTTTATTATCCGTTAGTTATTGGCTCCGTTTTACAGTAATTTTCATGTTGCGTAACACCTGTTGTTAACTAATTATTATGTTGATTCAGGTTTCCTTGCAGGATTATGTATTGGAGCTTCTTCAGATATTGTGTATATATATTAGTTTCCTCTTCTTCTTTATCGTTTTTAGCTTTTCATATGTTTTTGTTTTAGCTTTTCTTTCTTCTGCATAGTTTTTAATACTTCGTTGTTCTATTTGGTAGTTTTTTTTTTTTTTAAATTTTTGTTTTCTTCCTGGATCTATTCCGTCAGTTGCTCTTCTGCATCTCAGGTATTTCTGGTTTTTTTCATATAGTTTTTTTTTTTGTTTCAAATTTAGGATTTGGTTTTTCGTCTTTATTCTTTCACACTGAAAAATTTGATTTGTTCTTAATTTTTTTTTTCTATAATTTCTCTACTTCTCAAATTGTTTTATTTTGTTTTGTATTCTTCTTCTATTTAGGGATGTCGTTTTCTTTTTTTTTTTTCAGAATACATTTATTAAAAAAAGACTTTTTTCAGAATAAATTTAATAATTTAGGTTTTTTTAAGAATATTTTTTTTCCATTTTGAATTTTTTTACGCTTTATTTTTTTGTGGTCATGATGATGTATTTTCTTTTTATTGTTGCCGTGCATCATGTAGTTTTTAAATTTGATTTGGCAGCCCCTGATGTTGCCCAGATTATTTAATAATGTGTATAAATATAATTTATTGTGTATATACCTAATGTGTTCTGATAATGACTATGATATTGTTTTCTATATATATATAGTGTGTTTTGTTGTGTATTTGAAGATTCTCATTCTCTCTTTTTTCATCCTTTGACTATAGTGATATCCTATTTTTTAGCTTCTCTGTTTTTTACACTGTTTACACATAACTCATATCCACATTCTGTTAGTACCTTTACTGTTTTTGAGAAATTTCTACTCTGTCTGTTCTTCATCTTAGACTGGGGTATTACTTTTTTACTCTTTACACATTTTTTGTGTAGTTTCTTTCGTTTTCTATTGTTATCTTTACTTTTAAGTTTATTAATATTTATATGATTTTTTTCTGTTGGATATGATTAAGATGTTCTGTTTTATTATTATGAGTCATTATGTTAGTATACTTTTATTTCTCTAAAAATAATACCATGTTACTCTGTTGGCTATGATTAATAGGAGTTTATGTTTATGTTTAGTTTCGCTAATAGGAGTTTTTATTTTGTTTTATTAGATATCATTACTATGTTTTATTTTGTTAATATAAGTCTTTACTCTTAGTGTTGCCTCATTTATCTAGGACTATTTTGTTATCTTTTTTTTTTTTGACATTATTTTCTTCATGTTTTTTTATGCGGTCTATTTTTAAATTTTTTATCTCCTTTTTTGTTCTTCTATATTTGATTTCACCGTTTTTTTTTTCTCTCTTTATTTTTTTTTCCAGTTCCTTAATGTTTTTTGTTCTTTCATATTCATCATAAATGCGTAATAGTTTGTTTAGTTGGCAACCATGGACAAAAAAAAAAAAAAAAAAAACCTGAACCTTATATTATTATCTCTTTATTTGTTCTTCTATATCTCATTTTACCGGTTTTTTTTCATTTATTTTTCTATTCAGTTCGCTGATGTTTTTTGTTCTTTCTTATTCAGCATAAATTCTTAATAGTTTTGTTGGCAGCCAGAGACATTGTCAAGTCATGTTTAAATTATTGATGATATATGTTGCTAGCAGATTAAAGGAAATATATGAACCTTATATGTTTTATTTATATATGTAAAAAAAATGTTTCCTAGATATATAAATTTATTACATATTTAAATATTTTTGTGACATTTATGAATTTTGTGTCATGTTTTGTTTGTTTACTTCAATATTATTATTTTATTCTAATTTTTTCCCAACAATTTCTCTTATTTATTTAGTTGATATATGTAAAGAATATATATTTTTCTATCCACCGACCAAAAAAATTGTATCTAATTTATTTATTAGAGTAAACGTAATGTAATATATTATGTGTATTAGTTTTTTTTTCTTTCTACAACAATTGCCATAAATTGTATTTTTTAAAGTAATAGTAGTTTCATAGTATTTTTTTTTATTTCTAACAGATTTGACGTTTTGTTCAGAGTTGTATTTCTAAACAAAAAAAAAAGAAGAAAAATTTGTACTCTTGGCTATTCGTTAGCGCGGTTTTCTCTTGAATACAAAAGTGAGATTTTCAACGTTATATTGCATATTTTATTTATATTTTATACAAAATGTGTTTTGTTACTTAGGCTCCGTTCTTTTCACAGATTCGAGTTTAAAATTTGAGTTTTGCTACAGTAAAAAGCTTTCAGAAACAGTCACATCTAACTTTTTTGTTACAGTAAAAAGCTCTCACACATCACATTTCAATTCGAATTCTAAACTCGAATCAATGAAATGAACGGGCCCTTAATATTTTATATATTTATATCCACGTTTTAGTATATAAACGTTTTCCTTTATGAAGTATTTATTAATTTCATGTTTATTATTCGATAACACTGCACACAAACAAAATAGAAATAATACATTTTTCTGATGGTTAACTATAACTTATATATTTAGGGCCCGTTCACTTCGCTGATTCGAGTTTTTCTACAGTAAAAAGCTCTCACAAACAATCACATCTAACTTTTTTGTTACAGTAAAAAACTCTCACATAAAATCATATCTCAACTCGAATCAACAAAATGAATAGGATCTTATTTCACATCTGTATTCATAAATTATCTGTAAAATTTATAATTATAAATTAAAATAAAAGAATTATTTTTATTGATAATTATACCACCGTGCAAATACACGGGTAGCACACTAGTTAATAACTATAAATCTGTCTCAAAATAGGGTACCTATTTTGTCTTATACGTTTATAAAAAATGCCACGTGTTGTAATTTCTAGAACTAAACTTCTTGTTTAATACAAGTACTTTAAAACGGTGTAATTTGCTGAAATAATTTTTAGAAATTTGTGATTTTCTATTATTTTGTCTTTATGATTTGTATTATATCCTGCAATGTGTCTATGGGCGTGAATTTTCGCATTATATTTTTCAAGTCACAATTTAAATTTTATTATTATAATATTTTTTTTAATAAAATTTAAATTTAAGTAGTGTTTTTTTTCACTTACACAACTTAAAATTTTAAGTTAAGTTGTGAAAAAAAAAAATGTATTTATAAATCCTTTTCTGAAAAAAATATATGTATTCAAATCCGCGAGCAAAACAAACTTATAAAGTGGAATCTTATCATCGTACGACAGATAACACAACTTACGATGGGAGGAGATACATACAGATCTTAATAAAACTATTTGTAAGTTTCTCTGTTTTTTCCTTTTCTTAAACGCCAGAATCTGAATCTCTCTGGCAAATTGATGGCAACTAAAGAAAGCCGAACGCGATAGGATATGAAATGTTTTTTCAAGTACCCAAGACGAAAGCCTTTTTCCCAAAAAAAAAAAAAGCCAATTTGTGGCCGAAATCTATTGTCTATTTCCGATTTCCTGCACCAAATGATCTCTGCAATCTTCTTGTTTTATTATTTTCTTGTTTTGGAGCAAAAAAGCGATGAAACCAAGCACAAATCATAGGATTTCGCAACTTAAAACATGTGAACTAAATAAAAAGACCACATAAAAATAAAACTCGATCTCGCTTTCATGTCAGCGCAAAAGGAGAATTTCTGATTCATAAACTGTTCTATTTTTGCATTTTCGTTGAGTGGGGTCACTATCCTCTACGCTTGGCGGCTACAATATCTAATCTAAATTCACAGTTCGGGTGAAGAGATTTTCTGCTGTTCCTTTCACCAAATGAACAGACAGACCAGAAGGAGAAACTCTTTCGTTGGCTTTTTTCTGTTGCTCTGGCCGTCTTTTTACCTTCCATATTGCACCTATCAAGTTGCCTTTTTAATCGGAGAGGGTGACTAGTCACTAGAGGAGTTTTGCTTTTTGGCAGTGCACGTATAATATTATCTCTCACCAGAGTTTCGAGAGAAAATCAATAAAAATTGAACTAGGCAAACCAAATAGATGTTTATTTCATAACCCAAATTAAAAATTTAAAATTTAATTTGAATTATATATATGAGATAAAAATATTATAATAAAAAAATTAAATTAGAATTTTTATAAAAAAAAATACTGTAACAATAGAACTTGTGAAAACAACGTTGCCTTTAGCTTCTAATAGTGCACTCTATAGCTAGCTAATTGTAGTTTACATCGATTCTAAAAGTATGGTAATTATGGGTGTGAGGGAGACCCCAGCAAAATTAGTCAAACATGCTTTAAGAGTCTAATTTGACTCAAAAAGTTAACTTATTAGATCTAAGGTCATTCCATATATATAAATTACTTTACATTTTCATATACTTTTTATGTGGGACAAAACATACGTGCATTTTTTTGAACAATCTCTCCCTCATGTGTGTATTCACTGAGTTTCCCCTGAACCAAAGTTTCTTATAGCCGGCACATCGAAACATCACACTCCAAACGGGAGCCAACTCGAGCATGAGAAAAAGAGCCGAAACCAAGCGAGTCCACTAAATGCTCCACTATCTGCACCTACAACAGAACCAACTGCAGGAACACCAACCGAGTGTGATCACTTAGCTCATATGAACCATCGGCTCTGATATTACTTGTTAGGGAGACTCCACATGCAAAACTAGCCCAACACACTTCAGGAGCCAAACTTAACCCAAAATGTTAACTTACTGGGTATATGGTCCTTCCATGTATATAAAGTATTTTACATTCTCATCTCATTTTCATGTAGGACAACACACACACCCATTTATTTGGTAAGTGCCTCGAATGGTTTTGAGAAAGTTACTATTTCGTGTTTTTTGGGAAGTTATTGTTTTTATTTTTGGGCAATGGTTATTATGAGTATAAATAAGCGTTTTATGTAAGGCTTTATGTATGCTTATAGAATAGTATAGAGAAAAAATGTATTTTTTTTAGAGAAAAATAGAAAAGTGATGAGAGAGATAGATAAAGGGTGTAAGGGGTTTTGGATAGAGAGAGAAAATGAGAAAATTTGTTGAGTGTGTAATTTTGAAACTGTTAGTGAATATTTCTCCATTTTTTATGGACGTAGGAAATTTTTCAAACCACCTAAATCTTTGTCTTATCTGTTTTTCTGTTATTTTTGTTTCAATTTTTTTTTCTGCTGCGTGCGTGTAGGGCTGTGTTTTTCCCCAATAACGGCAATACCACCATACCACAAATATCATTCATTTTCCTTTTAGTTTCTAATAACTTTTATAGCAGAAACTGCTATTTGATTATTAGATTAGTTTTTTAATAATTTCGCTTGCTATAAAATTTTATATAGATACTTACATATTTAACGGTTAAAAATCTAATGTAAAGGGTTGAAATAAAGATTCCACCTTAGGAACAAAAATAATAGTCCCTACCCAAAATATTCCTTGTTTTGGGGGAATTTTATATTCATGTGTCCAGAATCTATGGAATTGTCATGTTGATTAGATGTGAACAGGGTGAAAAAAAAAAGATTTTATTTCAAATTTTTAACAACGAATTGTGAGAGCCCTCTCATTTGCACGAAGATTGGAACTAAACTATAGGTAGCCGTTTGGAGTTTGAGTTTGGACTTGTGTTTGTTGCTATAAGAAAATACACGAGCAGAGAAATATTTGAAAAACTCACGATCAATATTTGCCATGATCAGAACGATACATGTTCAAGTATAATACAAAAAGTTTAAAGCCCAAGGAACTGCCAAAAAAAAAAAAAAACCAAAGCATTACAGTGCCAAAATCATTTTGAACTTTCGTACTAATTAATCACCTGTTGTGAAGTGGGTTGGCGCCGTTGGGCGTGATTCTCTTCTGTTCTTCAGGAAAAGCAAGGTCGCGGCCTCGTGATATTGCGAAGCGGCCATGATCGTAAAACCTTTGGCTGCTGGAGTGAATGCTCCCTCTGCTTCTTACCTTGAAAAAGACGACTCCTGAGCTTGGAGTACTCGGCGGATTTTGCAGGTTTGTGCTGCTGATTACACGTACTGCTAATAGACCTTCCAAAAGCACAGAGAAGAAGATTGCGTAAATAACAAGCACTACTGATCTACGATGTCCTATTTTCCTCTTCATCCCAAGCTCGTAATATATGGTCTTCCAAGTTCCAGGGATTTCTCTCTCTCTCTCTCTCTCTCTCTCTCTCTCTCTCTCTCTCTCGTCCAAACTTCAGAAGTATTTATCTCTCTCTCTGATCTCGTCCAAACTTCAGAAGTATTTATAGGCTGGTACAATGTGGTAATCACACGGTTGAACGGTACGAGTGCCGTAGTGAAGTGGTACGGACGTTTTAATTAGGTCTTTTTTGTCTATTTATTTAAGGTTCGAGTTTCTATTATTCCAGTTTCTTTTAAGAAATTAATGGTTCGTTTAGTTCGCTAATTTAAATTTTTAATTCGAGTTAATATGTGATTTTATGTGAGAATTTTTTACTGTAATAAAAAAGTTAGATGTGACTGTTTCTGAGAGTTTTTTACTATAGTAAAACTTAAATTCTAAACTCAAATCAATGAAATGAACATGGCGTAGTGAACCTCAATCTCAATGGGCCATATTATAAGAAGTGAAAATTAGATAGATAGTCTAGAGTATATTATAGGTAGTGAAAACTAGATAAATAATCAGTGTGAGACTAATTCATACGCTTTTTATATATTCAGTGGTACCTGAAATTGGCTTATTATGGTAGCCTTTTTCTTTCTTTCATTATTTCTTTTTGTATTGTTTTGTGTTTGTTTTTGGTAGAACTTAAGATGGCAGTCTCTCATAAACTTGCAATGAGTCCCCACGGCCCATGAAAGCTTGTAATAAAGCTAAACAAAGCATGGTATAAAGCAAAACTATAAATAAAATTGAGCATTAATCTTAAAACATATGAAAGTACTTGTGGGTTGTGGCACGCATGCTATTCAATTTGCTATTTAGTAATAAAGCTGGTGATTTTATGATAGAAATGCTTTAGTTGGTGAACAAGAGGTAGAATTGTGAATAAATCTTCCAAATTTTAATTAGTAGAATGCTATTGAACAAAAAAGTTTAGTATTTTTCTTTATAAAAGAAAATGTTTCAGGTTTATTATTGTGATTAACTTTATTCACTATTATCATATTTGCTACCTTGCTTTGGTGTGTATTCTGAAGAGAAGTTTAGTGGATATAAAAATGCATGTAATTCACTCTTCAAATTTTGTTTTAAAGACCTTACAATAAATTTTATAAATCTGATTTGCAAAAATTACAAAAGAGTAAATTCCGGATCTCTATCTCTACTTAAGACTTGTATCACATTAACCAACTCTCTCTTTTTAAGAGGTTATAAAAAAAAATATAAAACAGTATTTTTCAAAAAATTCGTACTTCTGCTCTTTTTTTAAGATCCCGTTCATTTCTCTGATTCGAGTTTAGAATTTGAGTTTTGCTACAGTAAAAAACTCTCACAAATAATCACATCTAACTTTTTTATTACAGTAAAAAACTCACATAAAATCACATCTCAACTCAAATTAAAAACTCAAATTAGTGAACTAAACGGCCTAAATGTCCCTTTTTTTTCCCCCCGAAGGAAATGTGCTGGGGACTCGATCGTAATTCGCAACAGCAAGAGTCAACAGAAAAGACAAAGAACGGCAATATCGGCGTGGAGCCGGCTAAGCCGAATAGCCGAGCTCATTACTACTCAGCCGAATAACAAAAACTTCTAGAAACCCCACCCCACCGTATAAGCTTAAGCTCCACCGCCCGAAGCCAAAAGAAACTCAAATGCTAAGAGCAACACTCCGATTAACCGCCATTTTCGGCACCACAATGATATCTTCGTCGTCTTCTTTGTCCTCTTCTAAAGCCCTAAGAAGCCCTATCTTCTTTTCTTCTTCTAGCTCCAGGATTTTCAATGGAGCTCTTCCGGCCAACCGCGTTTGCTTCTCGCCTCGCTTTGCTCACTCTTCACTCCGATGCTACGCTTCGTCGTTGGGATTTGATCGGATTCAAGTCCAGAATCCTATTGTCGAAATGGACGGTATGTTCGCTAACAATCTGGTGCTTTGCTGTTTACTGTTGTATTTTATTTTGGTTGAAATTTTGTGCTATGTTCTCGAATTAGGTGATGAGATGACGAGGATCATATGGAGAATGATAAAAGATAAGGTTTGAGCTTCTTTTCGATTTCAATTTTGTGTCTTTCTCCACTGGAACTCCATAGAAGCTTCTTGATTTGATTTAACAGTGTTTTTTTTTTTTTTTTTTTTTTTTTTTTTTTTTTTTTTTTTTAAATGTGATTGCAGCTTATTTTTCCTTATCTGGATTTGGATATAAAGTATTACGATTTGGGAATACTGAACCGTGATGCTACCGATGATAGAGTTACGGTGGAGAGTGCTGAAGCCACTCTCAAGTAAGTTTTTTTGTTATGTTTTCTTTTTTTAATCAAATTCAATGCTATTTGGTTCTTTAAAGTTGGTGTTTCTTTTATGTAGCCTATGGCTTTCATGCATTGGTACTTATTAGAGAAGCTCTGGAGTGTTAGACAATCTCCAATACAAATGCAAATGCCAATGCTAATGCCATGTTTAACAATTAAAGCTGTAAAAATGAAAATATTTAGTATGCTGTTTCATTTTGTGCACGATGCATAATAGTGTTTTAAATACTTTTTCTACTTTTTGTATAATTACTAAGCCTTATAACTTATAAAAGTGAACTTTTAATTTTAAAGTAATTTGAAAATGGCAATGTTGTAATGATTAAATAGAAAAGCCAATATTTCAACCGATAGCAATCAAATGCCACTATTCAGCATATGCTATAATAATCTGATACGCTTGGAGCGAGAAATTGCTGATTACTGTGAACACTACAAGAACAGAGGATACTCGGAAAGGGGTTAGTCTGGAAAAATGGGCCGCATTCAGCTGAATGCTAGTGTAAAGAAGAAAGTTTCTGCAATGTTCTAACTATGGTTCATTTTATCCTGGATATGCTGCAGATACAATGTTGCTGTGAAATGTGCTACAATAACACCTGGTTAGTAGGTTTTCTTCTTCTTTGTGAGTCAGAGTTTTTACCCTATTACATGCACCGAGAACAGATCTTGAACAAACATGTAGCATGCTCAGTAATAAATATTACTTGCTGCAATTTTTCAAAGAGTAGAAGTGTCTTGATGTTGTGTTGTACTTTGCAGATGAGACCAGAGTGAAGGAATTTGGGCTAAAGGCAATGTGGAGAAGTCCCAATGGAACAATTAGAAACATTCTAAATGGTTTGTATAGTTAGTGGCTGTTACTGATGTAGCTTCAATTGATATGTATATGTCACCTTATGAAGTTGGTAATACGTTGTTTTGGTTTATCAAGCTTTATTGCAGCACGAACGTGATATTGTTGCTCATTGCTTAATTTTCCTTTGTGTCACTTTTCCCCCCCTGAAATTTGTGATGCCCCATGGTGGAAATTGTTACTACTTTTTCAGGTACTGTTTTTCGTGAACCTATCCTATGCAAGAACATTCCAAGGATTGTTTCTGGTAATGTCATGACTCATTTCTATGCTGCAGTCTTAACTGTGGTAAAATTGTCCATAGCTGCTCAATACTTGATCTTGAGTTTCAGGTTGGAAGAAACCCATTTGTATTGGCAGACATGCTTTTGGTGATCAGTATCGTGCCACTGATGCAGTCATTGGGGGACCAGGAAAGCTTAAGATGGTATTTGGTAAGCTGATTATATAGTCTTTTTTCAGCATTCTGTATATGCTTGTTCTTTTTCTTCTTAGGACAATCTTTCTATTTCTCTTTGTAGTCCCAGAAGATGGGGGTGCACCGATGGAGCTTGACGTTTACAATTTCAAAGGCCCGGGAATAGCACTTGCTATGTATAATGTGGATGAGGTCTTTGTTTTATTGTATCTTTTACTTTCTCCAGATTTGGTTTGCTACTTTTGTTTCTTTGGATATCTGCATAAGCTGATTGACAATATTTAATAAATCATTGTGTAATTTGTCAGTCTATTCGTGCTTTTGCTGAGTCATCCATGTCGCTCGCATTCACAAAGAAATGGCCTTTATACTTGAGCACCAAAAACACAATCCTTAAAAAATATGATGGCAGGTAAACTTGATAGTTAGAATCTTTGTAATGATGTTGCAATGCTGTTGACTTTTTGTTGGTATGTTCGATAGACATTTAAGTTATTTCGGCGAATATTTGCACAAAAATTATAGTTTCTGGCTACAGGTTTAAGGACATATTCCAGGAGGTTTATGAAGAGAAGTGGAAGCAAAAGTTTGAAGAACAGTCTATATGGTTTGTATTGCTTGGTGAAAGTATTTTTAAATGACTGCTCAACATACTTATCAGCAACTCTGAGGAAGTCTTTGTGGTGTTCAGGTATGAACATCGACTAATTGACGACATGGTGGCATATGCTCTCAAAAGTGAAGGTGGATATGTATGGGCTTGCAAGAATTATGATGGTGACGTCCAGAGCGATCTACTTGCTCAAGGTACTAGAAAACCTTCTTTCCAACTTTCTAGAAAATATTGGTAGTCATTTTTTGTTTACTCCTTTCACTCGAGTTTAAAAGCTTTTCTATTGTGTCATGTGCAGGATTTGGCTCTTTAGGCCTTATGACTTCTGTATTGGTTTGTACTTTGCACCAAAGAATCCCATCACTGTAATGCTGACCCTTTTTTGGTAACGGCTCAAAGTCATAACAATAAATAGTTGTGCAGTTATCTTCTGATGGCAAGACATTAGAAGCTGAGGCGGCTCATGGGACTGTTACTCGGCATTTCCGTTTACATCAGAAGGGACAAGAAACAAGTACGAATAGCATTGCTTCAATATTTGCATGGACACGAGGACTAGAGCATAGGTACTATTTGTTGCTTCTTTTTTTTTTCTTTTCCTTTTCCATATTTGATGGAATATATATTTGAATAAAAATGGATGGATGGAATCTATCTTTTGCTACAAATCTTTTACTGGATCTTTTGAAAACTCAATGCAACTTGAGAAGTATCTCTCTAGTTCCTCTTTTTCCACCCTTCCAAAGAGGAAAAAAATATTTTCTTTCTGAAATTCCCCCAAAAACTAAAATCTGATGATTTAACTGATTTCAGGGCCAAATTAGATCAAAATGACAGATTGCTAGACTTTGTTCACAAGTTGGAGGCGTCATGCATTGAGACGGTTGAAACGGGAAAGATGACCAAGGATCTCGCCATTTTGATCCATGGATCAAAGTAAGTGGAAACTTGAGTATGACATTCATTGTTACTTTTTGCATCTTCCTTTCCCTTGTTAAATGATTCCTGTCAAAATCCCTTGTCAATTCTGCTTCTTTGAATCTTGTGATGAATCTGGTGATATGACAAACCAGTTGAAAGGATTGGTTCCACTAGTCACGTATTCATGGTTAGGTCAATGCTAGCCAGTTCCTCACAACTGAAATGTTCAATGCATGCAGGGTAACCAGGGAGTTTTACTTGAACACTCAAGAATTTATCGACGCGGTCGCACAGAATCTTATAGCAAAGCTTTTAGAGCCTGCAGTGGCTTAAACATTTTAGTGGGATGCTTATTCTGGAACCTCAAAGGTTTAAATGAATTTGGTGACTTTGGCTTCATAAGGATTGTTGGGGTACACAAATTTCTTTTCATATGAAAATATTCAGTTTTACCAATTAATTAGGCCGATTCTGGTCTAGGGACATTTCTCGTTGGTTCTTTCCGATCCAGTGTGTCACAGGCACAGCTTGATCAATTTTGTCCAACATATAATAGTGACATGAAACTACTTGCCTTCTTCCCCGTCATTACTATTTTAAACTTAAAAACCAGAACTAATCCATTTCAAATATAATGTATAAATAAAAATAAACACCCACAACTACGACGCTTTTCAAGTAAGAACAATGTGACGTTTTTCCTAAGTACAAGCGGATTAATTACTAAAGGGACACATCGGTTTGTAAGCTACACTACCCGCGACGTGCCGATTAAATTACATAAAACGACATCTACTGGAAACTAAGTGGCATTCGAAAAGAGACGACATGTCGCTTCAATTTCCAAGGAGGAACGACAAACGTTTTGGCCCGTGTGACAATATGAGATTTCTTTTACGCAACGAAGAGCGAGGTCTACCGCACTTCTAATAAAATAGGTCTACAACTACAAGATTAGCGCACAAAAAAAAGAAAAAAAAAGGGAACTACAGCAAAAGACATGCTGTTTATCGACATGCAGGGACAAAAATAAATAAATAAATAAATATGGTCGTTCTCTAAAAAAAAAAAAAAATCTACATATCGTTTTATTTTCCATTCATTTTGGCTGAATATGGTGTGGATTAATTTATGTTTATGAGAAAATCAAGAGTGTATTTACTTTTACTTTTTTTTTTCTTTTAGAATTTAGAAAACGAGTGTCGTATGTGGTGTCTGTAAAGGGTATAAACTATATACATGTATTAGATACTGTACGATTACGCATATAATGCTTTATTTCTCTTTTTATGAGAAACTAACGTTTCAATGATAGGCGAACAGGAACATTTTTTTTTTTTTTTTTTTTTAAGGACGGCAAACAATATTGCTCGTATGAACACAAATCTTTGGATGACAATTTTTTTTTTCTTTTTTTAAAAGAAGATTCTTCTTTATTCTTCTTTTCTGAGGGGGAAAAAAAAATCTTTAAAGTTTGGACGATGAGCGTCCCCGCCGCCAGGCCACGCCAATTTTGGGCCTCAGCTGATTCGTGGTTGAGTGCGTGAGATGGGCCCACGAAAGTGACACAGATAAAGCCCAAATCAGAAAGAAAACTCGTATCGAACCGAACGAATCAGGTGGAAACTGTCCTGTTCATTCCGAGTTTTATTATAATAAAAAATTTAAAAAAGTAATTATATTTAACTTTTTTTATAATAAAAAATTCTCATCAGTCATAACTCAAATTTTAATTAAACCGAATTAAATGGACCCTCAATAAATCAATAAATACGGTCAGACTCAGAGCCTGTTTGGCTACAGAGAAAGAGATAGAGAGAGATTCCATCATTGTAAGAGAAATATCAGAGAGAAAAATGGCGTTGGCTAAGGCTAAGGAGATTGTTTCGTCCAATCCGGTCGCCGTCTTCAGGTCTGTCTCTCTCTGTCCGTTTTCTGTGTTTCTTCATGTCTGTGAAAATGGTATCGATTTTTCGACGAACCAGTCTAATGTGAATGGAATTGTGTTTGTGTTGAATAGCAAGACGTACTGTCCGTTCTGCGCGAGCGTGAAGAAGCTATTGTCCGAATTGGGCGCCACTTTCAAAGCCGTCGAATTGGACACTGAGAGTACGTTATATCATTATTATTATTTCCTTGCTGTTGAGCGCCTTGATTTTGGGCCCTGAATTTGTGTGCTATTGATTCTTGTTGGTATACAGTTTTACGTAATTGAAATTATATTATAGATCGAAGTCAAATTCTTAACGATTTTGGTTGCAATCTTAAAATAGGGAGCCTTAATTCCCTATGCTGGATTCTTTTGTGGCAAACAGCAATCTTATCTAATAATAGATTTATGGTTCGTTCACTTCGCTGATTCGAGTTTGTAATTCGAGTTGAGATGTGATTTTATGTGAGAGTTTTTTACTGTAGCAAAAAAGTTAGATATGATTGTTTGTGAGAGCTTTTTACTATAGCAAAACTCGAATTCTAAACTCGAATTGGTGAAGTGAACGGGGCCTTAAGCTTTTAGTGCAAAGGGGTTTTTCGCTGAATTTCTTATACTCGATAAATTTACAGCTACTTCGAATGAGTTCTAAGATTTGAACGGCTTTGCGGATTCTACGATGAATCTATAATGTTTATGACTTTTTATGTCCATAATTTTGCTACAGAACACCTTTTAGCTCTTTTACATGAAAGAAAAAAAAGGATTTATAGGAGGGCTTTTGGCGATAGACTGTCATATTATGACTGATCATGTTATTTGTGGATCTAATTAATTCTCGAGGTCATTTTGTTTCGTTGGGATTTGTCTCATATACTTGATATGTGGTTTCTAGCTCAAGACATGTGAATTTCGTTGTTAAGGCTTAAGATTCTGACATTTTCGAACAAATGTAAGCAAATTTGTCACTCATATCTCTTTCTGCATTAGACAGGCACAGGGCAACCATAACCTTTAGTAACATGTGTGAAATTTTTGTTTCTGAAAATGAAAAGTTTGTTCTCATTAGTCACTAAAACATAAAGCATAACGCGTGTATGTGCAATTTTCTGAAGGTGACGGGGCTGAGATCCAAGCAGCATTGGCCGAGTGGACCGGACAGCGGACCGTGCCCAATGTGTTCATTGGTGGAAAACACATCGGTGGATGTGATGGTGAGGACTTCATTGCCTTGGCCAGACAACCATTGGCTTGTTCTTGTTCTTATATATGAATATGATCGTGTTCCGTGTCTTTCTCTTGTAATTTCTTGTTACTTAAATGCTCTCTCTTCACTGTTTTGTAGCTACAATGGCATTGCACAAGGAAGGGAAGCTGGTTCCTCTTCTGACTGAAGCTGGTGCTCTTGCCAAAGCTTCTGCATAAAGGAGATTTCAGTTACTGGTTTGAGTAGCAGTAAATAATTGTAATGGCTGAAACTAGAAATGGTTTCAAGTACTGGTTCTCTGTATGTCTTTAAACTTTCACTATCTGTTAAATAAAATGGGGGCCGACACTGAGTTGTAGATGTAACTTTCAGTGGTTCATCACATTTCTGTGGGCTTCATACTTGCTTTCCTTCGTACGGTTTTATAGTTGATGATGATTGTTCTTCAATTGTTAAATTCAATACATGCTGAACTTAAGATATTTCTTTGCTTTATCTTTCTCGTCGCATGTACTTTTTCCATAGTTCCTTCTGTTATTGTTATTATACATAGTATGATACTTTGATTTGCGGATTAGGACATTCATTATGAACATCTATATTTTTATACGATGTCAATGTATATATTATGTAATCAACCGGCATTTTACAAATTAAAAACATCCCGAACCGTCATTAAAGAGTTCGACCCCATGCAAGTAAAATTCAAGGAAAAAAAAAGTTGGAAAAGTTCCAACAGTGCCAAATGCCTTAGTTGTTTTTGTTGTTACAATTAGACGAAAGAACCGAGAAACTAACGGACAATATCAGAACATTTAACTTATTTTGACAAAATAAAATGTCATTCTTTATAAAAAGAAATGAAAATCATTGTTAGCTATAAGGTCACAAGAATTTTCTTAATCCCTCTGCACAAGAAGAAAATCAAGAGGATTTAAGGAGAAATGAAGAGTAGCTGATGAAATAGAGGAGGGTAAAATAAGAAGAAGAAAAGGAAGAACCAAAATTTCCTTGGAAACCCACTTAATAACCATCCACCTTTTATTCCATTTTCCTCACTTTGAGACGGAATTAACCTGTAAAAATTCAACCAAACCCGGGTTTTAATCTTTAGTACTTACTGACAAGAAGAAGGAAACCATTTTGCCAAAAAGTAGTGTTTCGTTTTTCACAATCAAGGTAAATATTCCATAGCATGGTATGTGCATAATTCCAATCAACAAGTACCTGCAATTCAATACCACAAAATGGATTTTCTTTAAAGGCCACAAGGATATTAAAAACATGCATGCATACCTTTTCATTTATCATCTAAAATAAGAGAGTTCAAGTTTAAAAATCATAACCAAGTAAATGAGACGTCTCAGATATGTTGAGAAAAAGCATACCATAAAGGAGCAGAGGGAGATGCCAAGTCAAGAAAAGGGTATGGCCGCCTGTTAACAAAAACACCATCTCTTATCACTTATCAATTGATTGAATCACCATATTCTCTGAATAGATTACGCAGAAGGACGAGAGAAGTTACCAGATCGATATGCAGGCATGAATGATCCACTAGAAAATGAAAAGAAAGAAATACGAAAGAAAGGACCCCACTGAAAGGGCAGGTTGAAGAAATTCAACATAGAAGAAAATATAAAAATATAAAAATACAAATGTCTTGTGAGAATTAGAACATGTTACAGACGTTAAAATACCAAGCAATTTAAAGCTGTCTCGCCAAGCAGTAAAATGACATTAACTGTACGCATGTCAATTGTCATCTGCAACAAAAATGAAATAATCAGACTTGATAAATGATGAGAGAAAAGGCCATGTATACAAAATAAGATGAGAGGCAGAGTAAGGAATGC